>NC_060123.1:487017581-487323108 GCF_021461395.2 Schistocerca americana
TTTTATTTTTACCAAAGCAACAAAGCTTTCAATTAAATTACTAAAAATCATACCTGATTATGGCTGCAGCACGAGAATTAACAGACTTTGAATGCGGAGTAGTAGTTGGAGCTAGTAGCATTGGACATTTGATTTTGGGGATCGTTATGCAATTCAGTACTCCAAGATCCCCACCGCCAAGAGTTTGCTGGTAATACCAGATCTCAGGGATTGCCTATCACCGCGTGCAACACAGTGGCAGACGGCCTTCTTCCTTGACGACCCAGAGCAGCGGCGTTTGCGTAGAGTTATTATTGCTAACTGACAAGCCCAACGTGAAATAACCGCAGTAATTAATGCGGGACGTACTTCGAACGTATCCGTTAGAACAGTGCTGCGAAATTTGGCGTTAACGGGCTGTGGTAGCAGACGACCGAAGCGGGAGCCTTTGCTAACAGCACGAGATCGCCTGCAGCGCCTCTCCTGCTCCTTTGGGCTCGTGACCATATCGGTTAGATCCAAGACGAAGTCGGAATCCGCTAAGGAGTGTGTAACAACTCACCTGCCGAAGCAACTAGCCTTGAAAATCGCGTGGTGACAAACAGACCCGAACTATTTGAAACAGTTAACGCAGAACAGGGAATCAGCGATCATAAAGCGGTTACTGCATCGATGATTTCAGCCGTAAATAGAAATATTAAAAAAGGTAGGATGGTTTTCTGTTCATCAAAAGTGACAAAAATCAGATTACAGAGTACCTGACGGCTCAACACAAAAGTTTTGTCTCAAGTACAGATAGTGTTGAGGATCAGTGGACAAAGTTCAAAACCATCGTACAATATGCGTTAGATGAGTATGTGCCAAGCAAGATCGTAAGAGATGGAAAAGAGCCACCGTGGTACAACAACCGAGTTAGAAAACTGCTGCAGAAGCAAAGGGAACTTCACAGCAAACATAAACATAGCCAAAGCCTTGCAGATAAAAAAAAATTACGCGAAGCGAAATGTAGTGTGAGGAGAGCTATGCGAGAGGCGTTCAATGAATTCGAAAGTAAAGTTCTATGTACTGACTTGGCAGAAAATCCTAAGAAATTTTGGTCTTATGTCAAAGCGGTAGGTGGATCAAAACAAAATGTCCAGACACTCTGAGACCAAAATGGTACTGAAACAGAGGATGACAGACTAAAGGCCGAAATACTAAATGTCTTTTTCCAAAGCTGTTTCACAGAGGAAGACTGCACTGTAGTTCCTTCTCTAGATTGTCGCACAGATGACAAAATGGTAGATATCGAAATAGACGAAAAAGGGATAGAGAAACAATTACAATCGCTGAAAAGAGGAAAGGCCGCTGGACCTGATGGGATACCAGTTCGATTTTACACAGAGTACGCGAAGGAACTTGCCCCCCTTCTTGCAGCGGTGTACCGTAGGTCTCTAGAAGAGTGTAGCGCCCCAAAGGATTGGAAAAGGGCACAGGTCATCCCCGTTTTCAAGAAGGGACGTCGAACAGATGTGCAGAACTATAGACCTATATCTCTAACGTCGATCAGTTGTAGAATATTGGAACACGTATTATGTTCGAGTATAATGACTTTCCTGGAGACTAGAAATCTACTCTGTAGGAATCAGCATGGGTTTCGAAAAAGACGGTCGTGTGAAACCCAGCTCGCGCTATTCGTCCAAGAGACTCAGAGGGCCATAGACATGGGTTCACAGGTAGATGCCGTGTTTCTTGACTTCTGCAAAGTGTTAGATACAGTTCCCCACAGTCGTTTAATGAACAAAGTAAGAGCATATGGACTATCAGACCAATTTTGTGATTGGATTGAAGAGTTCCTATATAACAGAACGCAGCATGTCATTCTCAATGGAGAGAAGTCTTCCGAAGTAAGAGTGATTTCAGGTGTGCCGCAGGGGAGTGTCATAGGATCGTTGCTATTTACAATATACATAAATGACCTTGTGGATGACATCGGAAGTTCACTGAGGCTTTTTGCCGGTGATGTTGTGGTGTATCGAGAGGTTTTAAGAATGGAAAACTGTACTGAAATGCAGGAGGATCTGCAGCGAACTGTCGCATGGTGCAGGGAATGGCAATTGAATCTCAATGTGTACAAGTGTAATGTGCTGCGAATACAAAGAAAGATAGATCCCTTATCATTTAGCTACAAAATAGCAGGTCAGCAACTGGAAGCAGTTAATTCCATAAATTATCTGGAAGTACGCATTAGGAGTGATTTAAAATGGAATGATCATATAAAGTTAATCGTCGGTAAGCAGATGCCAGACTGAGATTCATTGGAAGAATCCTAAGGAAATGCAATCCGAAAACAAAGAAAGTAGGTTACAGTACGCTTGTTCGCCCACTGCTTGAATACTGCTCAGCATTGTGGGATCCGTACCAGATAGGGTTGATAGAAGAGATAGAGAAGATCCAACTGAGAGCAGCGCGCTTAGTTACAGGATCATTTAGTAATCGCGAAAGCGTTACGGAGATGATAGATAAACTCCAGAGGAAGACTCTGCAGGAGAGACGCTCAGTAGCTCTGTACGGGCTTTTGTTAAAGTTTCGAGAACATACCTTCACCGAGGAATCAAGCAGTGTATTGCTCCCTCCTACGTATATCTCGCGAAGAGACCGTGAGGATAAAATCAGAGAGATTAGAGCCCAAACAGGAGCATACCGACTATCCTTCTTTCCACGAACAATACGAGACTGGAATAGAAGGGAGAACCGATAGAGGTACTAAGGGTACCCTCCGCCACACACCATCAGGTGGCTTGCCGAGTATGGATGTAGATGTCGATACAGAACACCGTGGCCTGGTCAGATGAGTACCGTCTCAGTTGGTAAGAGCTGATGGTAAAGTTCGAGTGAGGCGTAGATCGCCTGACACGTCCTATGGAACATTTATGGGACATAAGCGAGAAGTAGGTAAAAAGACGAGGGCTCGTAGAAATCTTTGGGTAACAGAAGATATATTGAATTTAATCGATGAAAGGATGAAATACAAAACTGCAGTAAATGAAGCAGGCAAAAAAGAAAACAAACGTATCAAAATTGAGGTCGACAGGAAGTGCAAAACGGCTAAGCAGGGACGGCAAGATGCATATCTGACTAGGGGTAAGATAGATACTACCCACAGGAAAATTAGAGAGACCTTTGGAGAAAAGAGAACCACTTGTATGAATATCAAGAGCACAGATGGAAACCCAGTTCTAAGCAAAGAAGGGAAAGAAGAAATGTGGAAGGAGTATATACAGGGTCTATACAAGGGCTATGTTCTTGAGGACTATATTATGGAAATGGAAGAGGACGTAGATGAAGATGAAAGAGGAAATATAATACTGCGTGAGGAGTTTGACAGAGCACTGAAAGACTTAAGTCGAAACAAGGCCCCGGGGAGTAGATAACATTCCACTAGAACTACTGTCAGCCTTGGAAGAGCCAACGCTGACAAAACTCTACCATCTGGTGAGTAAAATGTATTAGAAACGCGAAATACCCTCAGACTTCAAGAAGAATATAGTAATTCCAATCCCAAAGAAAGCAGGTGTTGACAGATGTGAAAATTACCGAACTATCAGTTTAGTAAGTCACGGCTGCAAAATACTAACACGAATTCTTTACAGACGAATGGGAAAACTGGTAGAAGCTGACCTCAGGAAAGGTCAGTTTCGATTCCGTAGAAATGTTGGAAAACGTGAGGCAATACTGACCCTATGACTTATGTTAGAAGCTAGATTACGGAAAAGCAAATGTACGTTTCTATCATTTGTAGACTTTGAGGAAGTTTTTGACAATGTTGACTGGGATACTCTCTTTCAAATTCTGAAGGTGGCAGGGGTAAAATACACGTAGCGAAAGACTATTTACAATTTGTACAGAAACCATATGGCAGTTATAAGAGTCGAGTGGCATGAAAGAGAAGCAGAGATTGGGAAGGGAGTGAGACAGGGTTGTAACCTATCCCCGATGTTGTTCAATTTGTATATTGAGCAAGAAGTAAAAGAAACAAAAGAAAAATTCGGAGTAGGAATTAAAATCCATTTAGAAGAGATAAAAACTTTGAGGTTCACCGATGACATAGTAATTCTGTCAGAGACAGCAAAGGATATTGGAAGAGAAGTTGAACGGAATGGACAATGTCTTGAAAGGAGGATATAAGATGAACATCAACAAAAGCAAAAAGAGAGTAATGGAATGTAGTCGAATTAAATCGGGTGATGCTGAGGGAATTAGATTAGGAAATGAGGCACTTAAGGTAGTAAAGGGGTTTTGCTATTTGGGGAGAAAAATAACTAATGATGGACGAAGTAGAGAGGATATAAAATGTAGACTGGCAATGGCACGGAAAGAGTTTCTGAAGAAGGGAAATTTGTTAACATCGAGTGGAGATTTAAGTGTCAGGAAGTCGTTTCTGAAAGTATTTGTATGGAGTGTAGCCATGTATGGAAGCGAAACGTGGACGATAAATAGGTTTGACAAGAAGAGCATAGATGGTGTCGAAATGTGGTGCTACAGAAGAATGCTAAAGATTAGAGGGGTAGATCACATAACTAATGAGGAGGTATTGAATAGAATTGGGGAGAAGAGAAATTTGTGGCACAACTTGACTAGAAGAAGGGATCGATTGGTAGGAGATGTTCTGAGGCATCAAGGGATCGCCAATTTAGTATTGGAGGGCAGTGCCGGGGGTAAAAATTGCAGAGGGAGACCAAGAGATGAATACACTACACAGATTCAGAAGGATTTAGATTGCAGTAGGTAGCTTCTACAGGATAGAGTAGCATGGAGAGCTGCATCAAACCAGTCTCGGGACTGAAGACCACAACAACAACAACAACAACAACAACAAACAACAAGCCAGAAGTCAATTCGTCTATAAAATCTTGCACTAGCAACAATTTCGCATTTATGGAGGGCTATAGATGGAGAATGCTCAATGTGTAACTTGCCACGACTTGCTGAGTCCATGCCATGTCGAATTGCTGCACCACGCCGGGCAAAAGGAAATCCGACACGGTATTAGGAGGTATCCCATGACTTTTGTCAGCTCAGAGTATTAATTGGTCGACTTCCCCGCTTCACTGATGCAAGTTGCAACCCTCTGCCACTAGAGGACTCTGGACTGTAGTTTGTAAAATGGAAGTGTGTAGCGCAACTATGTCGATGCGTGAGAAACAGCGTGCTGTAATCGAGTTTGTAACAGCAGAAAAAGTGCCTCCAGTTGAAATCCAAGAAGAAATAAAACTGTGTACAGTGATGTTTGTACCGACATTAGTAATGTGCGACGCTGGATTGTTGATCCTCGTAGTGAAGGAAACGGTGGTGCTAACCTCAACGCGTGTGACAGCGCTCAGAGTTGACGAACACAAACAGCAACTTTTGAGACTCATCGGAATCGGGTTGGTGAACACATCAGAGTATATAATCGGATAAAACAAACTCAGCTCTGAGGTCAGTGTGACATATCGTGAGAGCATGGACAGGTCAGTACTGTAGCACTGCAGAATGGAAAACTGTGATCACGGTGGGTGCCTCGAATACTCATTCCTGTCATTAAACAGGCGAGACTAGAAACCTGTCAACTTTTTTTTGTATTTTGAGCGTGAGGGTGATGAGTTCCTTAAAAACATTGTGACAAGTGATGAAGTTGGGTTCACAATTGTTACTGTTATTATTTTCTGTCATAGTGATGAGTTACTTACCGTTTTCAGTTGACAAAATACATGCATATGAAACAGTAAACTGAAAAACAAAGAAAAACATAAAGCAAGTATAACTAAAATAAATAATTAGAATAGTAATGACCGTTTAGGTATTTTGTTAGGTCTGTTGAAAATACACAATGTGTACAGCTTATTTTCCAAAAACTGTTTTTCTGAAACCAGCTGGGTATTACATAGGGATGTAAGTGCTGAAAGTGGGTTGGAAGCTTCTTTAATTTATGTTGTAACAAAATTTTTCATTTTTTAAAATAACTAATGGTGACGGGGTATTTCCCGAAATTTAAAATTATTAAAACGTTGTTTATACAGCTTTCAGGAACGTTAATTACATATCAAGTTTTACATGAAAAAATTTTTTTGTATATCATTGTTTCAATGATATTCCCTCCAAACCTAAAACGCCAAATGGCATATTACCTTTTGGAGTGTGTCTTACCACTTAAACGAGAAATTGGGCACAAATAAAGAAATACGTATAACACTAATATGCCCCCTTTACACCCCTGGCAAATTTTATCAAGGTCATTTATTGGCAGTTGGGAATGTTCCCTTGTAAGCGACAGGGTGAATATTTTTACAGATTACCTACATTGTAGGAAAAGTTTTAGTTAGTACATACGCATTTACACACATTTCTGTCACACTTCAGATGAGTAACGCATTTTCTAAATTGTAACACAACAATAAAAAAAATGAAATAATAGCAACTCATGTAATGTTTTTTTTCTTTTTCTATAAGTAAATTCCTTATTAACTTTTTACTGTATTATTCTTATTACATCTGCTTCAAATTTGACTTAGATGTGTAATTTACAGATTATCATCGAAAATATCTCTTGATATCCTGGAGAAGATGCTCCATTAATATTTTTAACTTAGGGATGGCTTGTAGGCCAAACCCATCTTTAGATAGTCCTATAATTTAAATTGTCCCTTGTACAGCGTTTGCCACTTATTGTTCCTTTTATGCAGAAGATATGATTAAGAATGATTCCTAATCAGCACCTCCTCACATACATCACACTGCTGTACCTTTCTTACCCTAGAGTCAAAATATCTCTTTCTGTGATCAACTTTATTAACCAGGGTTATCAGTGCTGGTCTTATTTTCTTTGCACACTTACTGACAACAAAGTGCTTCCACACAAATCGTATATCAATTCGCCATTTTTGTTTTTCGACAGCAGTCGTTTGATGTGAGTGGCACTTGCAACCTACATCCTTAATTATTTGCTGGATGTAATCCAGTCTCTGTCTCCCTCTATAGTTTTTGCCCTCTACAGGTCCCTCTAGTACCATGGAAATTATTACCTGATGTCTTAAAAGATGTCGCATCATCTTTTCTCTTCCCCTTCTCAGTGTTTCCACATACTCCTTTCCTCTCCGATTCTGCGCAGAACCTCCTCATTCCTTGTCTTATCAGCTCACCCACTTTTCAACATTTGTCTGTAGCAACACATCTTAAATGTTTCGATTGTCTTCTGTTCCAGTTTGCCTACAGACGATGTTTCACGACCATACAATACTGTGCTTCAAACGTACATTCTCAGAAATTTTTTTCTCAAATTAAGGCCTATGTTTGATACTAGTAGACTTCTCACGACCAACATTCCCATTCTTCAAGTTTAAATTTTATGTAACACCTTTCGGTTCCTGAATGTATGAGTAAGGAACAAGCTGTCAAAGCTATTTTTGCTATTAAATGGAAATCTGATGATGGGCAGAGCCCGAAACATGTCATATGGAATAAATGCACCAAAAAACAACTGGCACCTGTTTGTTTGTGACTAATCAGCTTTTCTAAAATCTAGTCAGTTATATTAATAATAAAGGTCACACACCTCTAACGACAGTTTCAGGCCGACATACGTAATTTTCAACAGTTCATGCTCTCGGGGCACTACCCGTTTATCCTAGGCAAAATTTTGTATGGAATTTGATGTAATTCAATTTTGTACTGGTTTTGTTATTCCTAGAGGCCATGGTAAACGAGTTATTCAGGAAACCCTAAAAAAGGGTTCTTCGAACGATCCCCCACCCCCACAATCAGCCCTCCACCTTGTCTGGATTTTTAGTACACCGTTTATAGCAGCCCCTCCTACCACAGTACACAAATAAAATTAGCGACTACAACAATTATTTTCCATATTCGACCACTTTCGTTCTTCACCGATAGGGCTATTACACTACCGGCCTATATTTCTCAAAATATTTTCCCAAACTTCCTTTTCACATATAAAATGGCTCGGTGTGAAAGGTTTCCTTTTGTAGCCCCTTCCGTACAGCTGAGGACCAATATTTGACAAGAAATGATCTTTCAAATTTATCGTATGAATACCCATACCAGCAGCTTCAGTCATCCACAGGACCGCATCACCATGGAGGTATTCATCCACAAAACCAGTTATTTCACATCTTGTCATGAGAATGGTAGTTTACCACAAAAAGACTTTATGACTACCACTGAATGAATAGTTTTTTGTCAGGTATAAATTTTCAAATTGTCAGTGTTTTAGCAGTTTTTTCTAGGTGTACCGAGGCAAAATTCGCCATAGCCCCTATGTTATGCATTCCTACACCTGTTGTACGACAATTTCATTAATCTGAGAGTGGTTGTGAATGTTCAACAGCGGTTCAGGATTTAATACTGATTTCAAACTGTGGGTTGCTGACGGATGTACTCTAGCTTATTCTTTGTTTTCGACTATTTTTCTTTCAATAGTTCGAATTTCCTCATTGACATAAATTCACCACAGCGAAAACTCTTTTCAAATACATTTTAAGTTGTTGGAGTTCTTTCTGAATTTGATTCACAGCGTTTCCATGTCCAGTGAAAAATTCATTATGACGTGCAGTAAGGCTGCCTGGAGCCTACTCACTATTGTCTCTGTTACATGCATTTCTTTTTTAGATGTCCATGTATCAAATTTCTCTGCAATACATATGCCTTGATCATCAAATTCTTCATAAATGATTTTTTCATGTTTGTCAGCCCTATTATTAACTGGATCAGATAGATATCGAATTGTTTCTGACAAATAGCACTTGGTTTATACCGCATATAAATGCCCACGTTGAATCTACAAAATTGTCTGATTATTTTTGATAAACTAAGAAAGAAATTTTAGCAAAACTTACAAGTTGAATTTCGAATTATTTTTGAAACAGTAACTTGAAATAAAGCAGAAAACAAGGGAATAAATAAGATTAATTTTTTTCCAACTTGCGTGAAAGCCCACCGGCGTGAACCGTTACTTCTCAGCGCAAACGTTGCACTTTACAATTATAATTCAAGGATTTCCTTTCTAATCTATATTAGTTTCCACAATTAACATCTCCACACAACGAGTATTTAGCACAAAGCAGGAAAACCAACAATTAGAATTACAACAATGGCAGTTAATAAAAATTATTACCTTATTTGCTTTACAGTTCTGTCACATTTGAGCCAGTCTGATACAGTCACAGACACTCAAAATAACGATTGAGAATAAAAATGATATAATATTTATTTCTGATTAGTTCATCTATGTTTCGTTGTTGGACTTCGATTTTTGTATACAGGGTGTTACAAAAAGGTACGGCCAAACTTTCAGGAAACATTCCTCACACACAAATAAAGAAAAGATGTTATGTGGACATGTGTCCGGAAACGCTTAATTTCCATGTTAGACCTCATTTTAGTTTCGTCAGTATGTACTGTACTTCCTCGATTCACCGCCAGTTGGCCCAATCGAAGGAAGGTAATGTCGACTTCGGTGCTTGTGTTGACATGCGACTCATTGCTCTACAGTACTAGCATCAAGCACATCAGTACGTAGCATCTACAGGTTAGTGTTCATCACGAACGTGGTTTTGCAGTCAGTGCAATGTTTACAAATGCGGAGTTGGCAGATGCCCATTTGATGCATGGATTAGCACGGCGCAATAGCCGTGACGCGGTACGTTTGTATCGAGACAGATTTCCAGAACGAAGGTGTCCCGACAGGAAGACGTTCGAAGCAATTGATCGGCGTCTTAGGGAGCACGGAACATTCCAGCCTATGACTCGCGACTGGGGAAGACCTAGAACGACGCGGACACCGGCAATGGACGAGGTAATTCTTCATGCAGTTGACGATAACCCTAATGTCAGCGTCAGAGAAGTTGCTGCTCTACAAGGTAACGTTGGCAACGTCACTGTATGGAGAGTGCTACGGGAGAACCAGTTGTTTCCGTACCATGTACAGCGTGTGCAGGCACTATCAGCAGCTGATTGGCCTCCATGGGTACACTTCTGCGAATGGTTCATCCAACAATTTGTCAATCCTCATTTCAGTGCAAATGTTCTATTTACGGGTGAGGCTTCATTCCAACGTGATCAAATTGTAAATTTTCACAATCAACATGTGTGGGCTGACGAGAATCCGCACGCAATTGTGCAATCACGTCATCAACACAGATTTTCTGTGAATGATTGGGCAGGCATTGTAGGTGATATCTTGATTGGGCCCCATGTTCTTCCACCTTCGCTCAATGGAGCAGTTTATCATGATTTCATACGGGATACTCGCTGCTAGAACATGTGCCTTTACAAGTACGACACAACATGTGGTTCATGCACGATTGAGCTCCTGCACATTTCAGTCGAAGTGTTCGTACGCTTTTCAACAATAGATTCGGTGACCGATGGATTGGTAGAGGCGGACAAATTCCATGGCCTCCATGCTCTTGTGACCTCAATCCTCTTGACTTTCATTTATGGGGGCATTTGAAAGCTCTTGTCTACGTAACCCCGGTACCAAATGTAGAGACTCTTCGTGCTCGTACTGTGGACGGCTGTGATACAATACGCCATTCTCCAGGGCTGCATCAGCGCATCAGGGATTCCATGCGACGGAGGGTGGATGCATGTATCCTCGCTAACGGAGGACATTTTGAACATTTCCTGTAACAAAGTGTTTGAAGTCACGCTGGTACGTTCTGTTCCTGTGTGTTTCCATTCCATGATTAATGTGATTTGAAGAGAAGTAATAAAATGAGCTCTAACATGGAAAGTAAGCGTTTCCGGACACATGTCCACATAACATATTTTCTTTCTTTGTGTGTGAGGAATGTTTCCTGAAAGTTTGGCCGTACCTTTTTGTAACACCCTGTATAGATTCTATATAAATAAGAAGATATCATTTCAAAAAGAAAAAGACTTCGAAGTACGTATTAATTTCCAAGTTGAATACAATTATAGCACGAAAGTAGTATTGGGTTAAGTCCTCAGAATTATTTATTAAATTAAGACATAAGACATACGTACATTACTTATCTTCGGCCGTCTGGTATATACAAGACGATACTGAATGCAAAAATTATGCCGAATAATAGTTTAATTTTTTCGCTAAAGCCGCAAGAAAGAAGAAGGTTAACCTCGATTTTATAATCCGAACACATAACTCTCTGGAATCCACCGACCTCTGAGATTTTTGCTGCACAAAATACCATTAAATATTTGCGAGCTACTACAGTGGGTAAATGAGGTTTCCCAGAATCCCTTTGATTGAATTACAAACAATGACCTTAATCGGTTCTTTCCCTTTAGATACTTTTACCTACCAAAATGCTCTGCCATTTTTCCTGTGTTAACGTTCCACTGCACGCGGTGTTCGTTATTTGAAAGGGACACACCACGCCTACAAAGAGGTACTTTAATTATCGGGGCTGTCATTTATTATTTATGCAAATTGTTTCAAAGTGTCACACTAAATTAGCTATGAATAAAGAAGGTAATGAAACTTTAAACGTCGTTAATGAGGCGGAAAAGCCAATAACAAGTTCGGTAACGGCCTATTACTGGAAAGCTAATAGCATGGCAGGGGACTCTGCAGGCAAGGGGTCATTTTCTGACACGTCTCCCATGTTGACACACATTAGCAACGATATTCACTGAGAAGTTGTTAGGAGACTTGCCTATATTCATAACAAAGTTTCCTTTCTTTTCTTCTCCCTTAATCTCCCAGTTACTTCCAGTAATCAAAAGTGATAGAATTTTTTGGTGTCAGTCCTCAAACTGCAAAGTGTATGCGAAAGAGATACTTAAATGAAATGGTATAAACAGGGATCCTGCTCACGTATCCATATCAAATGGAAATAGTAAAAGACCTCGTGCACATACACGGAATTGCTGTGTTAGTGGTCACAAACTTGTCTGGCTGACTTTCGGGAGGGGGGGGGGGGGGATGTAGCAACAATGCTAGAAAATTTCAACTGGTATAGTGTCGAAGAAAGAGCAAGCGAAATTAATGAAAAATATGATGTAGCTGGAGAGATTAATAAATTTTTATCAACATACACTAATGCAAGTCACAACAAGCGAACTGAAATGTCAGTGCATTAATCACTGTCTCCTGTTCCCTACTCTATATGTCCAGCGACAGAAGGCACTCGCTTGACTATGTCTATTGCAGTGGCCCACGGTGGATGTGTTACTCGATATTTACGGTTCGACAGTAATTTGGGAAAAGCCAATATGTAAAACCTTTTGTTATTTTCAGTGAGTACGAAAGTGGATGTGAGAGGTAACTGAATGTATCTACCAGAAAATTTGATTAAGCGCTGTGTAGAAATAACGAAAATGTTTCTACATATTCCCATAGAAGTACAAGCACATCTTCTGTAAAAATTTTAATTGTATCATATTCGACATATCTCTTACGTGTATTGATAGACATATGTCGTCGCTTTTTTTGTATTTTAAACTACCTGTTTTCTTTATTAATAAACTACCCTTTTTTCATCAAGTCCGACGAAGATTAATTCTATGAACTTACAGGATATCGTTATTCTGATATGAATAATCTTAATAGTGGATAGCAATGACCCAACACATGTAAACGGAGCATATGAGTTAGTTGTGCAGGAAAAAAATCTGACGACCACCTAATGTTGTCCGCACAGGGAAGAAGAGCTACATTTCATGTGAGGAACTGTTTTTCAGACCACGAAATTAACAGAATGTTCGATGATTGAAGCCAAGAGTTATTCACGTTTCAGGCTTATAAAAAGGGGTAGAAGTAAGAGGTGAAAAGCAATTCATTCTTAATATCCTGAAAATAAATGAAAACAATAGGAAGTAACAGTAAAGGTAGTTTTTAATAACATTTGTCACCTGTCATATTAACACTGGTTCTCATCCGTCACAACCGGTTTGAAAAAGTAACAGATCAGCGTAGAATACTTTCTACTGTCGTTTTATCATCTGTAAACGTGAAAACTCTGCACTTTTTTGGTTGACGTTAGACTTACATCTAATGGTAATTTTAGGTAATGGAAAATCAGGTTCTGGAATGGAGCTAAACTGTTTTGTACAAAAGGCAAAATAAAGTATGTCGGAACTAGTAACGAAATTCTTTCCATTGTGGCAGGAAACCATGTGGAGACAACACAGCTTTCAGTAAAGGCTCAAATATGACACTGACGATCATGAAAAATTAGCGATATGGATAGACAAGCACCGGGGCAGCTTGACGGCGTTTCGAGGAAATTTCAGGGCTCCCGGTGTTCCACTGTTCTGTGACGAGCAAAGCAAAGAGCGGGTACTGTTTGACAAAGAGCTTCTTCAAAAGGAGCGGCGATATTTTCTCCTAACCCGCGCGGGAGAAGTAGCTGGCGCGGAATAACGTCTGGCCGTATTTTCGGTGCCTCACGGTATCGGATTATTATAGGATCTTCAAAATAAAAACTGACATCAAACCCCGGAGCTCCTAAAGATCCCTTATCGGCTTTCAAAAGCAATATAAGTGAAAAAAGGAGCTACTTCGTTTCATTGTGTCCTGCATAAAACCAGCAGTGAAACTGTTTACTTCAGCCATTACCGGCTACCCATCTTGACGTCACACGGTTAGCACTACGTTACGTCAGGACAACTCGCCTGGTGTAGTGGTAATAAATTATACACAGATACCCTTATCCTGAATCAGTCTATCTATTACTGAAAACCGTATCAAAATTCTACAGCAGTTCCTGAGATTAGCCTTCAGTCACAGAAAAAAACACGGTACCAAACTCTAAGCTACACGGTCCAGTCACATTAATGTCACTACCGCCTGTGTTCGACGCCAACGTCTAATAACCACTAACAGATGGCACGTGGGCAGTACTAGCAGTGGAGTATATATTAAGGATGTCTCGGGGATGCGGGATACAGTGCAGTCGTTGTCCTAATGCGGAAACATAGCGACTTATCCGACGTCCAAGTCGTCCAAAAGAGCATGGTCATAACCACTAACAGATGACAGGTGGTAATACTGGCAGTGGAGTATATATAAAGCGTGTCTGGGGGATGCGGGATACAGTGCAGTCGTTGTCCTAATGCGGAAACATAGCGACCTATCCGACGTCCAAGTGGTCCAAGAGAGTGTGGTCATAACCACTGACAGATGGCAGGTGGTAGTACTGGCAGTGGAGTATATATAAAGCGTGTCTGGGGGATGCGGGATACAGTGCAGTCGTTGTCCTAATGCGGAAACATAGCGACCTATCCGACGTCCAAGTCGTCCAAAAGAGCATGGTCATAACCACTAACAGATGACAGGTGGTAATACTGGCAGTGGAGTATATATAAAGCGTGTCTGGGGGATGCGGGATACAGTGCAGTCGTTGTCCTAATGCGGAAACGTAGCGACCCATCCGACCTCCAAGTTGTCCAAGAGAGCATGGTCATAACCACTAACAGAAGACAGGTGGTAGTACCGGCAGTGGAGTATATATAAAGCGTGTCTGGGGGATGCGGGATACAGTGCACTCGTTGTCCTAATACTCAGACATAGCGACCTATCCGACGTCCAAGTGGTCCAAGAGAGCACGGTCATTCGCTTTCGCGAGAAACGTGGAAGAATTTCCGAAACCGCTAAGTTTGTAAACCTGTCGCGTGGCGCCATGGTTAAAATATATCAAGCATGGCAAGATAACACTATCCAGAACCTACGCCGTACACGATAGGGGTGAATTTCGGCTGCGAAGATGTATGTGGACAAATTGAAGTGCAACTACCGAGTAACGGATCGCCCATATGAAATAAAGGGGCTACCAACAGTGTCTCATCAAGACTGTTCATCGAACGTTGTTACGTACGGGCCTCAGCAGCAGGCGCGTGATTCATGCACCCATGCTGACCGCCGTTCATCGGCGCCGACGGCTACAATGTGCACGCCAAAAGCGCAGCTTGACTTCCACTTAGTGGAGACAGGTGGACTTCTCATATTATTCGCATTTTATGCTCTATCGGGCGTGAAACATCCGAAATCACTTTTCAACAATATTCAGAAGGGTTCAGGCCGCAGGAGGGAGCGTCATGGTCTGGAGAATGTTTTCAGGGCATTCCATAGGTGAATTAGTCATTCTGGAAGGCACAGTGGACCAATACATGCATGAACCTATCCTTCGAGACCATGTCAGCCTTTACAAAAAGTCTGTTTTGTCGGCATCCCACAGCAGCACAATGCAACATATGTCACACAGCTCACAGTGCACATGGGTGGTTCGAAGAGCACCACGTTGAGTTCACCGTACTCCCCTGGCCAACGAACTCCCCAATCAAGAATCTGTGGGACCACCTCCATCGCGGTTTTCGTAACATGGATCCTCAACGGACAAAGTTAGCGCAGATAGCCAGCACATTTGCCTGTAGTCGATATGGCTCCACATCCCTGGCGGTACCTTCCAGAACACCATTAACTCTCTTCCTGCGCTTCGCGCAGCGCTCAGCGCATCAAAAGGTGATTATTCAGGCTTTTTACTGCTTTTCAGATTAATGTGATGGACAGTGTATAGCATGTACAGTGCTGGAGATATTTATACACTACTGGCCATTAAAATTGGTACACAAAGAAGAAATGCACTAGATAAACGGGTATTCATTGGACAAATATGTTATACTAGAACTGACATGTGATTACATTTTCACGCAATTTGGGTGCATAGATCCTGAGAAATCAGTACCCACAACAACCACCTCTGGCCGTAATAACGGCATTGATACGCCTGGGCATTGAGTCGAACAGAGCTTGGATGGCGTGTACAGGTACAGCTGGCCATGCAGCTTCAACACGATACCACAGTTCATCAAGCCAGTTGCTCGGCCACCATTCACGAGACGTTTTCAATTGGTGAGAGATCTGGAGAATGTGCTGGCCAAGGCAGCAGTCGAACACTTTCTGCATCCAGAAAGGCCCGTAAAGCACCTGCTACATGCGGCCGTGCATTATCCTGCTGAAATGTAGGGTTTTGAAGCGATCGAATGAAGGGTAGAGCCACGGGTCTTAACACATCTGAAATGTAACGTCCACTGTTCAAAGTGCCGTCAATGCGAACAAGATGTGACCGAGACGTGTAACCAATGGCACCCCATACCATCACGCCGAGTGATACGCCAATATGGCGATGACGAATACACGCTTCCAATGTGCGTTCACCGCGACCATCATGATGCTGTGAACAGAACCTGGATTCATCCAAGAAAATGACGTTTTGCCATTCGTGCATCCAGGTTTGTCGTTGAGTACACTATCGCGAGGGCTCCTGTCTGTGATGCAGCTTCAAAGGTAACCGCAGCCATGGTCTCCGAGCTGATAGTCCATCCTGAAGCAAACGTAGTCGAACTGTTCGTGCAGATGGTTATCTTTCAAAAGTCCCCATCTGTTGACACAGAGATCGAGACGTGGCTGCACGATCCGTTACAGTCATGCGGATAAGATGCCTGTCATCTCGACTGCTAGTGATACGAGGCCTTTGGGATCCAGCACGGCGTTCCGTATTACCCTCCTGAACCCACCGATTCCATATTCTGCAAACAGTTATTGGATCTCGACCAACGCGAGCAGCAATGTCGCGATACGATAAACCGTAATCGCGATAGGCTACAATCCAACCTTTATCAAAGTCGGAAACGTGATGGTACGCATTCTCCTCCTTACGCGAGGCATCACAACAACGTTTCACCAGGCAACGCACGTCAACTGCTGTTTGTGTATGAGAAATCGGTTGGAAACCTTCCTCATGTGAGCACGTTGTAGGTGTAACCACCGGCGCCAACCTTGTTTGAATTCTCTGAAAAGCTAATCATTTGCATATCACAGCATCCTCTTCCTGTCGTTTAAACTTCGCATATGTAGCAAGTCATCTTCGTGGTGTAGCAATTTTAATGGCCAATAGTATACATTCTGGTTAACTTCCACTGTTCTCTCAAGTGGCGATGGCTGGTTAAATTATTCCAGCGCATAAAAGTCACCGGTTTTTCGTTAACATTTATGTGAAAATAATGTATGATTGTGTCTTTACGTCAAGATAAACGTGTCTATCTGCAGTATATAATATATGTCATCCTATTTTTTTTTCTGAGTATGTATTATCCAAATTTTTTACTCCCCGATGACATACGGTTCCATCTGGCTTGGACAAACAAATCTGCAGTGAAGCAAGAGTGGAAGCAGTGAAAGCATGTTAAAACATGCGCCAAAGAAGTCCAATAAGAAACGGCTTTATGACAAGTTCCTGGGCAAAAAGTAGACGGACGTACCAAGAGGTGGAAAACCGCTTGTGTTAACAACATACATTATGTGATCAAGTATCCGGACACCTGGCTGAAAATGACGTACAAGTTCGTGGCGCACTCCATCGGTAATGTTAGAATTCAATACGGTGTTGGCCCACCTTTAGCCTTGATGACAGCTTCCACTCTCGCAGGCATACGCTCAGTCAGGTGCTGGAAAGTTTCTTGCGGAATGGCAGCCCATTCTTCACGGAGTGCTGCACTGAGGAGAGGTATTGATGAAGGTCGGTGAGGCCTGGCACGAAGTCGGCGTTCCAAAACAGGTGTTCTATAGGATTCAGGGCAGGACTCTGTGCAGGTTACTCCATTACAGTGCTGTTATTGTCGTGTAATTATTGCGCCACATTCAGTTCATTATGAACAGGTACTCGATCATGTTGAAAGATGCAATCGGCATCCTCGAATTATTCTTCAACACTGGGAAGCAAGAAGGTGTTTAAAAGATCGATGTAGACCTGTGCTGTGATAGTGAAACGCGAAACAACAAGGGGTGTAAGCCCCATCCATGAAAAACACGACCACACCATAATACCACCGGCTCCGAATTTTACTGTTGGCACTACACAACCTGGTAGTTGACGTTCATCGGGCATTCGCCATACCCACACCCTGCCATCGCATCACCACACTGTGTACCGTCATTCGTCACTCGACACAACGTTTTTCCACAGTTCAGTCGTCCAATGTTTACGCTTCTTACACCAAGCTAGGCGTCGTTTGGCATTTACCGGCGTGATTTTTGGTTGGTTGGTTGGGGGAAAAGACCAAACTGCGAGGTTATCGGTCTCATAGGATTAGGGAAGGATGGGGAAGGAAGTCGGCCGTGCCCTTTCAAAGGAACCATCCCGGTATTTGCCTGGAGCGATTTAGGGAAATCACCGTGATGTTTGGCTTATGAGCAGCTGCTCGACCATGAAATCCAAGTTGTGTCACCTTTCGCCTAATTGTCATAGTACGTGCAGTGGATCCTGACGCAGTTTGGAATTTCTGTGTGATGGTCTGGACAGACGTTTGCCTATTATACGTTACGACCCACTTCAACTGTAGGCGGTCTCTGTCAGTCAACAGACAAGGTCGGCCTGTACGCTTTTGTGCTGTGCGTGTCTCTTCACATTTCCAATTTACTATCACATCGGAAATAGTGGACCTAGGTATGTTTAGGAGTGTGGAAATCTCGCATACAGAGGTGTGACACAAGTGACACCCAATCCCCTGACCACGTTCGAAGTCCGTGAGTTCCGCGGAGCGTCCCACTCTGCTCTGTCACGATGCCTAATGACTGCTGAGGTCGCTGATATGGAGTACCTGGCAGTAGGTAGCAGCACAATGCACCTAATACGAAAAACGTATGTTTTTGGGGGTGCCCCGATACTTTTGATCAAATATTGTATATGTTCAACAACGTGTAAGTTTTGATTCCCCTGAAGTATGTGCGACGCCTATCTGGTGTGCCTGATACCTCAATTGGTATGCCCAATCGGCACTGTGTATATATACAGAATGCTTGCTGTTCTAGAGATGTTATGAAAACAACGGAAAATATGGAGCTTTCTGTCAGTTCTACATCTCAACAATAACGCCAGATGGGCAAGTACTCGAGGACTTTTTTGGAAGACTAGGTTCGATGTTGGTGGATGTGTGAAAGCAGAAAATGCGTGGATTTGGACTTCGGAAATCAGCTACAGGAATCCCCTTTGCACGCACAAGAATGGATGTTTCTATGTAATGTTACATAGTTGTCTCGTCGTCACATTGTTTCGTGGCACAGTGAACAGTGAACGCTACATGCTTGCGGTACAATAATTTGTGCACTCGATATCTGAATCACTAGCAACATCAGACAAGCTTTTAACAACACAGTGCGACGGTTCATGTGCGTAACAATGACCTAATGTTCTTGAATCTGTGTTTTCAAGGACAAATCACTTAATTTATTCTCACCTGACCATTTGTGGTAATACTTTAAGGACACTGCTTACATAAACCAGCCCGTCGAACTGCAGAAAGATCTTTAACGATACGTTGCTGCAGTTTCTCAACAAACATTACAACATGTATCCGAAAACTCTGGATGAGAGTTGTTCAGTTTTAGTGAGTCTTCTTGTGGTTATAACCCTGCTCTGCACAATGGAAAAATATATTTTCCTATCTTGACTTCCTTTACTGCTCATATCTCCACAGCTACGCTGCTAGGCTGAGGAATATCTTACCTGCTGCTACTAAGATTAAGTACAACATGTGGGAAATGGCGAAGCGCGGTATCAGTTGGGATTTACTGAGGCGAAGGAAATGGATATCATAAGCATCCTAATGGAACTCAGTAGGTAAAAACTGAACATTTGTAAAATCGCTTTGTCGTACGTTTGTCTGTCCTATTGTTGAAACCCCTTTTTCCCAGGAATGGGTAGAAGTATAAAGTTGAAATTTATCAGTCCCATGATGGTGTAAAAAATTTGAGCTTCTAAGTCATGTAATGAAAGGATACGGCCATTTATGGGACATATTTTGGGTCTTGAGAACTCTCTCATCGAAACCTACAGATGAACTACCTATTATTCTTTTATTTAATTTAACTAACACATTTGACATTTCCTTCTCTCTGGCTAGTAATACCAAAGTGCTTCAGCTGGTCAGCTGGTACCAAAATGTTTGTTAGTGTCAATAAGTAACTGAACTCTCATGCCAATTAATAACATGGGTGATGACTTACTAGAGAAACACGTTTGAATACACTCTGGTGCGGAAACAGCCTACGTGAAATAAGCCAAGTATGTAACACTCGAGCGTATTCTAAGTTCTAAATTCTGTTGAGAGAGAGAAAATTCTGATCACAAATCTGCAGTTATTTAGAAAGCACGAATCACTTGAAGCTCAGACTGCCGTTTCTCGCACAGTATGCTATCAGCCATGGATGAAAGCAACAGGCTAATTCTTTATTTATAGATTTCTGGAAAACGGTTCACACAATGCCATACTGCAGTATGATAACAGAAGAAACACGACAACGGAATGTTCTTACGTATGTGAGTAGTTCGAAGACTTTTTAGGAAATGGGATTCAGTGTGTTGTCCTGGTAAACGAGTGCTCGTCAGAGACAACTATGTCCTCTGGAGTGCCCCGGGACGTGCTCTCTATATACGCAAATGATCTGACGGACTGGGTGACCAGCAGTCTGCCGCTGTTTGCTAACGACCGTGTATTGCACAGGGAATTATCGTCGTCCAGTGGCTGTACAATGATACAGGATCATTTAGATAGAATTTGTATTTTGTGTGGAGAGTGGGAGCTCAATCAAAAGGTGGTAAGGTGTAAATTAGGACTGCTGAGTAGAGAAAAGCAATACTGTAGTTGTCGAATGTGCTATTAATGTTGCGCTGTTTAATACAGGCACGTCGATTAACTACCGAGGCGTGAGCACGTATGATCTCTTTGAGGCTGTTGACGTTGGTTTAGTGGGGATTTATAGGAAAGTGTAGGTTATCTATAAAGGAGACCGCATAGACCCATTCTTGATTACTGGTTGAGTATTTGGGGGTCCCCCTCCAGGTCGGATTAAAGGAGGAGATCGAAGCAGTTCAAAGGCGCGTTCCTACATTTTTACCAGCAGCTTCGATCAACATACGAGTATTACAGAAATGCTCCAACTCAAGTGGGAATTCCTGGCGGGAAGAAGACTTTTTTTCTTGTTGTGACCAAATGAACTCACAGTCATTCGGTCACAAGCGTAGTTTCCTATAGTGTTCTGGGAGGTGGTTCACTTTAAACTACAACAGTTGAAATATTAGTTTACTTGAATCAATAAAAAGATTCACTTAACTTGAGACAGTTCTTTGCCACAGGAGATCATAGAATATTTACAACTGTCATTGTCTATGAAAGCATTACTTGCTGCGTGCAAACACAAATTGTTCCCTTGAGCTACAGTGTTCGGCATTTACAACAGTATAAGTTCATCTGAAACTGAATCTACTCGTTGGTCCTAGATGATGAAGCTGCTGTAGCTGAGGTCCTGAACTGGTGTGAGCTCTTGCATGCTCGACTCCATATTGACCCCAGAATGGGAGCGCAACTGTGCTGAGAGCGGAGGCGTGGTCTTCAGGAGCACCTCCGATTCGTCGTTGCGGTTTACAGCGAGCCCTCGCTAATGTCTGATTTAGCGTTGCCGACCCTGATGTGACGCCGCAATATCTGGACGATACCGTACTTTTCATGAAACATTATTGTGACAGTTTAGAGAACCGGTTTTTGCGACGGGCTACAGAACTATTCTGATGCCACCAAAGTACATCTCACATAGGGACCATAAATGCAAAAGAAATCAAGGTTCGTATGGCAGCGTATAGACAGTCATTTCTCCACGTTCCATTTCCGTGTTGAATAGGAAAGGCAATTACTATAGTGTGTGTGTGTGTAAGTGCAGGTATGCACAATCACATCTAATCGGATCTCCGGAATCAGAATGCGGATAGAAAGCACGAAAGATGGAGAGAGAGTGGCACCATCAAATATACCAAACTATAGGACACACTGATCCCAAGCACATTTAATTATAAACCTGGGCCGGCCGTAGTGGCCGAGCGGTTCTAGGCGCTACGGTCTGGAACCGCGCGACCGCTAATGTCGCAGGATCGAATCCTGCCTCGGACATCGATGTGTGTGATGTCCTTAGGTTAGTTAGGGGACTGATGACCTTAGAAATTAAGTTGGATAGTGCTCAGAGCCATTTGAACCATTTTATAAACCTCAAAACTAGTGGAAATTACACAACCACCATGAAATGCAAATTGTCACAAGTGTAATTCAACAAAATCCATGTGAAGTTATATGTTGAAGAGGAAAAGGAAAGTATATCTGTTCACATTACCCAACTACTCAGCGACCAGCCGCAAATACTGTACGGAAGTAGACGGATACTGGTCTGCCCATCGCTCAGCGATGTCGCAAGTTAACTGCACAACATATAAAAGCCTACAAGCCACAGTGACTCGGAAAAGATTCTCTTACAATAACGTGGGCCCTCTTCTGTTTCGCTGGAAATATGACGTCATATCGCTTTATAATCTAGACAAAGAGAATCATTTCCCAAAGCACGCACCGCTGGCGTCAGTCAGAAACATCACTATCAATACTGCCGCTAGTGACTGTTCTAAGCAAAAGCCAGAGGTAGCGAACTATCATAAGTAAGAGACAGCGTCTTGGAAAAGACTGAAGATAACGAATTATACATCCCCGTCGTCGTCTGATTGAACATGCACGAAGAACTTTTATTAAAAACAAAATGTTCGCTGGCACTCCCAGCGACACTAGGTGTCCTTTTGTATGGGTTATGCCCCTGAGAGGCACCAGGGTGTAGGCACACTGCGGCATGCTTATGCCTTGTGTGTTGCCTATCGTCCAGTCATTTGCTATGTGTGAAAGCTGTAGACATTCATTCCTAAGGTTTTAATGTTGAAAATTTCTCTATCAATATACTGAGGCGGTTGTATGCAGCACTTCTGCTAGCAGACACTGCTAGATCGGTTAAATCTCGTCTTGCCATGGAATAATAAAGGACGCCTAGTTCCTCCAGAATGCGCCAGCGAACATTTTGTCTCGTGTGTGTATACGTGTGTCATGAGCAGTTTGATTGTCTCACACCACATGCTCCAACTGCTCTGATTCCTCGCAACTGACACTACTGCTTCAGTACGCTTTGTATGCCGACACTGTTTCGGCTCCCGCTCTTTGAGTAATTTGTATACCCGGCAAGATATTATTCTAGGGAGAAGCTAAACGTTCGGAAGACCAATGTTTGTTCTTCCCTTCGTATGTAACTGCCAATGAGAAGTCTCTGGGCTAGCCCGATTTAGCGCGTCAAACGACACGCACGGGGTTGCCACCATGTCCTTTTTTTTTTATGGTGCTGTCCAGGTACCATCGTAATAAGCAAAAACTGCCAGACACTAACACTGTCGAAAGGGCAGCAATTCATTGACTCAGCCGCCAGGACAAGGTTGTGAGGCTGCATTCTTACGCTCGGGAATACAACCCGTTAGAAAATTTATGTCGCTAGTGTAACGTAACATCCAGCGTTCCGAAAGGCAGTGTCATAGGCCCTCTGTTGTTCCTGATTTACGTAAATGATCTAGGTGATAATCTGAGCAGCCCCCTTAGATTGTTTGTAGATGACGCTGTAATTTACCGTCTATTAAAATCATCAGACGATCAATTCCAGTTACGAAATGATCTATAGAGAATTTCCGTATGGTGCGAAAAGTGGCAATTGGCAGCAAACAAAGAAACGTACGAGGTCATCCACATGGGTACTAAAAGAAATCCAATAAATTTTGGGTATACCATAAATTGCACAAATCTAAGGGCTGTCAATTCGACTAAATACCTAGGAATTACGATTACGAGCACCTTAAATTGGGAAGACCAAATAGATAATATTGTGGGGAAGGCGAAACAAAGACTGTGCTTTGTTGGCAGAACACTTAGAAGATGCGACAAACCCACTAAAGAAACAGCCTACATTACACTTGTCCGTCCTATGCTGAAATATTGCTGCGCGGTGTGAGATCTTTACCAGGTAGGATTGACGGAAGACATCGAAAAAGTGTAAAGAAGGGCAGCTCGTTTCATGATATCGCGCAATAGGAGTGAGAGTGTCACCGATAGGATACGCGAGTTGGAATGGCAGTCACTGAAACAGAGGCGGTTTTCTTTGCGGCGAGATCTATTTACGAAATTTAAATTACAAACTTTCTCTTCCGAATGCGAAAATATTTTGCCGACACCCACCTACGTAGGGAGAAATGATCATCATAATAAAATAAGAGAAATCAGAACTCGAATGGAAAGATTTAGGTATTCCTTTTTGCCATGCGCTATTCGAGAGTGGAATGGTATCGAAATAGTATGAAAATGGTTCGATGAACCCTATGCCAGGCACTTAAGTGTGAATTGCAGAGTAACCATGTAGATGTAGATGTAGAAACTACACATTCAGAATGTGGCACGTGGAGAATCTAGTCGAGGAAGCCACTAGTTATGCCGCGCGGGGTAGCAGCATGGTCTACCGTCTACCCCCGCCTTGCGCCTTGTCACGGTCCGCTCCAACCCCCTCCCCCCCCCCCCCCCCCCCACCCGTCGGAGTTTTCGAGTCCTCCCTCGAGCATGCGTGTGTGTGTTGTCTTCTTTAGAGTAAGTTAGTTTAACTTGGATTAAGTTGTGTGTAAGTCTAGGGATCGATGACTGCAGTAGTTTGGTCCTATGAGACCTTACTACAAATTTCCAATTTTTCCACTAATTACTGTGTAATAATGGGTCAAGTGCGTACACCACACTGAAAGTAACAAATTGACTTTCTGAAGACTGGCATCCGAGAAAATTTCGTTGAAAGCATTTCCATTGCTTTAAATGGGCACGTTGCTTACCATGTGTGTAAGTCACAATAATTACAAGATACGCTGTGTTGTGCAACCTAGTTCGATAGTTTACTCACATTGACGAGGTCAACGCGGCAAACGTGCCGCGCTTGAGGCGCCATGTCTGTTTGAGGCGCTATGTCACGGATCGCGAGGCCTCTCACGCCGGAGGCTCGAATCCTCCCTCGGGCATGGGTGCGTGTGTTGTTCTTATCATAAGATAGTTCAAGTTAGTTTAAGTAGTGTGTAAGTCTAGGGAACGATGTCCTTAGCAGTTTGGTCTCTTAGGAATTCACACACACAACGCGGCAAGTGCCTTAACCAAATTTTCCAGAAACTTGGCGCAGTAGAAGATGGGTCAAAATAAGCGAATACGTGTTTTGGCTTATCCGAAGATACTCGACTGTTTCTGAGAAAACGACGGTCAGAGTTTTCGAGGTACTTAACGCTTTTCAGCGGGGACTTAGTTGATTCGATATGGTGGTGGAGTGGCTATCGTCGCGGCTGCAAACTTTCGCGCCCCGTCTTCGAGACCCGTTTTCCGTTCATCCACCCATGTCCTAAGAAGATTATTCCACTAATGTCTCGCAGTGTACGGTGAAATAACGTTGTCCGCATTCGTTCACTAATTGTGTGTCTGGCGAATGAAATAAAAGCAACAATAACTGAATGAGGCAAACGTTTTACATTTCGGTGATATACTTGTAGGGTATAATCAACCGCAAGCGCCAGTTTTCGGAGAAATTGTCCGTTATACGTGGTTTTCCAACCCGTGAAATCTTCAGCAGAGTTAACGACGTTTCTTTTTTAAGTGAGATCCGTACGAAGAAGAGTCACTGTGGCAAACATGCTTTCATGCGATGCTCATGGCGTTCGGAATTTCTGTTTTTAAAATGTTTCTACCATCGGTATCATCGAAGGGAATGCATCATACCTTCCTAAAGAATAAACATAAGAATAAAAAATGGCTCTGAGCACTATGGAACTTAATTGCTGAGGTCATCAGTCTCCTAGAACTTAGAACTACTTAAACCCAACTAACCTAAGGACATCACACACATCCATGACCGTTGCAGGATTAAAACCTGCGACCGTAGCGGTCGCGCGGTTCCAGATTGAAGCGCGTATGACCGCTCGGCCACTCAGGCCGGCTAAGAATAAAATACAAGAATTGATATGAGAATGAAATATGAGAATATGGGAATTTAAAAATATTGTAACCCTGAAAATTCCACACACAAAAATGTGTGACATATTTTGATACTAAGTTGTAAGTTTACAGTCAATATAACGCCTTTATATCTCCTCACCCGATAAGAAACATTCGCGTAGTAACCCTCTTCTAGGGTAGAAATATGAGAAAATATAAATAAATAAAAACAATTATCGGGATTCGAACACCGGGCGCGAAAGTGAGAGGCATCTAAATTCCGTTGTTTTCTTAGAAACTGTTGAGTATAAACGAATAAACAGAGAAAAATAATCGCTTATTTTGACTCCTCTTCCAATGAGCGAAGTTTCTGGGAAATCAGGTTATGGTATTTGCCGTGTTCTCCTCGTCAACGAAACTGCTGAACGCCTTGACAATCGAGTGCTGTAGGACCAAATGCTCACGGCAGTCAGATATGCTACCAGCGCATGACAAAGAAAAGTTTGCGGTACATGAAATACAGCGTTTAGATTTTCTGACAAAGACCTTCAAGAGTGTGTCCCGAAAAGAGAAAAAATGTTGCTGGAAATGAAAGCGCCAGGCTGAAAATCGTCATATCCAACAGCATAAAGCGTTGGGGCCTATAGAATAACTGCTTTTATAAATAATCCGTGAATGTCGAAGTTGAATTCCAGGAGCTTGATTTGAGACCTGCATGCTTCTGGAAATAGGGCTCGGCGCCTGTCAATGGGTCTTGCTAGCCGTCAATTTCAAACAGCTTCCCCTGATGAAAATTTCGTCCCAGAAGCAAAGAAAAACATGCGACGGACCTATTGAATTTTATTTGTCAATGTCAGCATCACTTCTTTCTACTTATACAATGTGGTCGTGACAACGTTTCAGTCTGTGATGAACAGTTTGATGAAACCGTGACTACTAATGACATTGCCTGAATTTTCATTTTGTGTTTTTCGTTTTTTCATTCGCTTAATATTTCTCGACAGTAAATGGTGGTTCTTCTTTTCGATTAGGTTGTCATCTCTTATTTAAGCTCATTTCCCTCCCAAAATCATGTTGTTAAGGCAGTTTTGAAAGATGTATTTTAAAAGCATTCAACAATGCATTTACTGGCGTGTCCTAATTTGCTCAAAATATTTGTACTTGTGCGATGCAAACTTAAAAATTTGCTCTCCTTAGAAAGTTGAATTTTTGATACAACAGCTACCAGCCAGCCCTCCCAAATGACTACACGGATAGTGAGTTTCGGGATGCACATCGTACATTTGAAAATAACAATTAAACAACGATAAACTGCATTAAATGTTATTTTCTTGTTCCTTGTTCTCCCCAAAGTTGTATACACTGTATTCAACCCCCGATCTCTTTCTTGTCGTCTTCCCCGTCCTCTCCTCAGACAAAAAATTAGCAGTACACTGTCGAACAGCCGTCAGACGTGTACTGCCTTCATAGTAGTTACTTGTGTCAACCAGAAGATCAATGATTTCTCATTTCTACCGAAGATAAAACTAACATGCAAAGCTAACGTACATGCTGAACTGTCAACCTAATCAAAACTGAAATACACTCCTGGCCATTAAAATTGCTACACCACGAAGATGATGTCCTACACACCCGAAATTTAACCGACAGGAAGAAGATGCTGTGATATGCAAATGATTAGCTTTTCAGAGCATTCACACAAGGTTGGCGACGGTGGCGAAACCTACAACGTGCTGACATGAGGATAGTTTCCAACCGATTTCTCATACAGAAACAGCAGTTGACCGTCGTTGCCTGGTGAAACGTTGTTGTGATGCTTCGTGTAAGGAGGAGGAATGCGTACCATCACGTTTCCGACTTTGATAAAGGTCGGATTGTAGCCTATCGCGATTGCAGTTCATCGTATCGCGACATTACTGCTCGCGTTGGTCGAAATCCAATGACTGCAGAACATGGAATCGGTGGGTTCAGGAGAGTAATATGGAACGCCGTGCTGAATTCCAACGGCCTCGTATCACTAGCAGTCGAGATGACAGGCATCTTATCCGCATGGCTGTAACGGATCGTGCAGCCACGTCTCGATCCCTGAGTCAACAGATGGGGACGTTTGCAACACAACAACCATCTGCGCGAACAGTTCGACGACATTTGCAGCAGCATGGACTATCAGCTCGGAGACCATGGCTGCGGTTACCCTTGACGCTGCATCACAGACAGGAGCGCCTCCGATGGTGTACTCAACGGCGGACCTGGGTGCACCAATGGCAAAACGTCATTTTTTCGTATGAATCCAGGTTCTGTTTACAGCATCATGATGGTCGCATCCGTGTTTGGCGACATCGCGGTGAACGCTCATTGGATGCGTGCATTCGTCATCGCCATACTGGCGTATCACCCGGCGTGATGGTATGGGGTGCCACTGGTTTCACGTCTCGGTCACTTATTGTTCGCATTGACGGCACTTTGAACAGTGGACGTTACATTTCAGATACGTTACGACCCGTGGCTCTACCCTTCATTCGATCCCTGCTAAACCCTATATTTCAGCAGTATAATGGACGACCGCATGTTGCAGGTCCTGTACGGGCCTTTCCGGATACAGAAAATGTTCAACTGCTGCCTTGGCCAGCACATCCTCCAGATCTCTCGCCAATTGAAAACGTCTGGTCAATGGTGGCCGAGCTACTGGCTCGTCACACTACGCCAATCACTACTCTTGATGAACTGCGGTTTCGTGTTGAAGTTGCATGGGCAGCTGTATCTGTACACGCCATCTGAGCTCTGACTCAATGTCCAGGCGTATCAATGCCGTTATTACGGCCAGAGGTGGTTGTTCTGGGTACTGATTTTTCAGGATCTATTCACCCAAATTGCGTGAAAATGTAATCACATGTCAGTTCTAGTATAATATATTTTTCCAGTGAATACCCATTTATCAACTGCATTTCCTCTTGGTATAGCAATTTTAATGGCCGGTAGTGTAGTTTCGTAATGTAGGAAATGAGTCTATTTTGCAATATCCTACTCAATTGTGGTGCTATGGCTGCTACTTCGCTACACTACTTTCAAACAATGTCTTGACTTAGGCCCCTGATTTCGCTGTTATTATCCGTTTCTGGCAATAAAACCTTACTGTAATGTGATATCTGCCGATTTCAGTTATCATGTCAGTTTCAAGTAAGCGTGTTGTAATGCGTTGTGTATACATGCCCCACAGCGCACTGTTCGATGTCACAGTTCGTCGGATTCGGCTCAACACACGTGGGCCAACGGACCACAAGCTCACGGCTACTGACGACTGAGGAGAGCAGGGAGAACATGAATAGCGAAAGGGAGCGGAAGAGGTGGATTGGTTATCTATTATACTTACCTCTCCAGTTTCCCTGCTCCGGAATCTATTCTCGACCATAATTAATATTAAAATGGCAAAATAGTCGTACCCATTCTGGCACCAATCCGAAAATCGTTAAATTTCAGCCCATATCCTGGTGCACACGCTAAAGATAAACATTACTGACTGTTGCGTGACATGATCTATTGCGACCACACATCCCCCACCCTTCGCCTTGTTACCTGCACGCTACTCGAGCCATGACGTATCTTGGCACCGTAGTATTATAGATACAATGCACGACTCACTGCTAACATTCCTTAGACCAAGCTAAGGATGGGCCTGTTGAGCTTAGAGTACAGCGCACAACACTAGTGAAAAGCTTGTTAAAACAAATTGGAGATGACATAAAGGCTTGATACTTGAGAGAGCAAAACAAGTAACCAAGGATCTTAAGATTTAAGACAAAGCATCTCCAACGACTTTCTGGCTGTGGGATCTACCCTGTGTGATCCAATCGCCACGTAAGAAACAAAGAGAAATTATAAATTCGAGAAAAATACTGTTTCTGTTGTTTCTCTTCCTATATTGACTTCCTGCCAGAATTACGTTGTTGATTCTAAAGCGACGCATGCAGTCAGAACGTTGTGTATAAGCTGTCTTTGGCATGTGAGGGGTTGAGGCGAAATGTCACCTTCGTGTGGAGCATTACATTAACTCGGCAGCAGAGGATGGCTGTAACTTGCAAGCAACATCTACATGTCAAAAGTGTCCCATATATCATGATCATCTCAAATAACATTTTTTCCAGTAGAAAAATAAAAAATGTATCAAGGAAATGTTAAACTTCCTGGCAGATTAAAACTGTGTGCCCGACCGAGACTCGAACTCGGGAACTTTGCTTTTCGCGGGCAAGTGCTCTACCAACTGAGCTACCGAAGCACGACTCACGCCCGGCACTCACAGCTTTTCTTCTGCCAGTACCTCGTCTCCTACCTTCCAAACTTTACAGAAGCTCTCCTGCGAAACTTGCAGAACTAGCACTCCTTTCTTTCAGGAGTGATAGTTCTGCAAGTTTCGCAGGAGAGTTTCTGTAAAGTTTGGAAGGTAGGAGACGAGGTACTGGCAGAAGTAAAGCTGTGGGTGCCGGGCGTGAGTCGTGCTTCGGTAGCTCAGTTGGTAGAGCACTTGCCCGCGAAAGGCAAAGGTCCCGAGTTCGAGTCTCGGTCGGGCACACAGTTTTTATCTGCCAGGAAGCTTCATATCAGCGCACACTCGGCTGCAGAGTGAAAATCTCATTCTTGCAAGGAAATGTTGTTTAGCTTCCAGGGTGAGACTGCCCAGCATGATGCACACATTAGTATGTTAACTGTTTTTCCTCAGCTTCGAACATTCTTTCAAAAACAAGTTACATAACTTACTGACTGGTGTTTTCCACAAGGTCGTAACTGTTGCACCAAGTGGATTACGCCTGTCAGTATAGACTATTTTGCGTCCATGTGTCCGCAAATGTACACGTGACCTGCTGCGCTGGGAAAAATAAGCGTTAATTCGTTGCACTTGCTACATTTACATGGAGGTACTAGCCGACATTAAAACACACAACATCTAATAGCTATAATTATAAGTCTCCAAATGAAGTAAATACTAATGTGATGTCCAGTACATTTATCTCAGTTACCAATAAAAATATTTGCACAGCCTGTATTACAGAGTCTGAAACGGACGTGTAAAATTTAAACTGTAATGAACAGTCTTAACAGACTGTGCGGTAAGAGTGTGTTCCTTGTGGGGTAAATCTACGCATTATCATCGAATCGCGAAAAACATATATGCTGCTAGTCTCTTCTTCTTTGTATCATATCAGTACTTGCTTCCGGTTGCAGTTCATTGTAGATGTCTGTGAGCCTTAGATATGGAGATTTCTAGGTTTAACAGTGGGTTATACAATGCATACCTTTACCCCACATACAACATGTAAAATTGCACTGTACTACGTGAGTACAGCTTTTATTTGCAAATGGGAGCGCTTTGTGAGAATTTGAAAGCGTCAACATATCACAAAATTGAAATTACATTGTAATACAAGAAGATGTAAAGTAAACTTGCTAAGCTCATTATTGCCTGTACTACTGCTTATCTCTGAATTACGTTTATCTGTTACTACAGCATTGTGAAGCAGTTAATTCCAGGGCGACAGTCGAACTACGGCAACAAAGAAAGAGGCCCAGAAGATGTTTCGCGTCCAGCACAGAAGTCAACTGCGTCATTATTAGAGCTGAGATAAAGGCGTTGCGAAGTCTTACCAAACACACCACGTCCTTGCACAACCAGATTACATCCTGAGTTTCTCAGTGTGTTCTCCTCCTTGGCCTTTAATTAGAAGACGTACACGGCGAGAACGAGAGTTGGCTCCGCGTGCCCAGCAGAATGGAAGAGTGGCCACAGGGCGCGCCGTCGAGAGCTTTGGCGGCTTCTCGAAGGCCTCTTCGTTCCGCAATATCTGCGAACTGGCCGGCCGTTCCAGCAAGTCTGAGTGGCGAGCGCCAACCCGTCAAAGAAGTTGGCCGCCCCGGCGAGGCTCGAGTGCCCGATACGCCCCCCCCCCCCCTTCCTCTCGACCAACCCCGTCGCTATACTCCTACGTCCAACTTCCTCCAAAGCCATCACCCATCCCCTGCGGCACACGGCAGCTCCCGATACAAGGACTGCACCAAATTACATCCCAATCTCGTAGTGCCTTCTGTGCTGGAAGTTCGAATGACTTTGCGCTTGTCTTACGTTCTCAAACTTAGAAAACGTAACATGACGCTCTAAAGTCACTGATCGCTCTGTACCCATACTTGTTAAGAATTCAAAATTAGCTAAGATATACAAAGGTGACTTCGTAGTCGCCTTCTATCAGAGTACGAATGTGGCGCCCGGAGGCTGTAGCCGGCCGGGGTGGCCGAGCGGTTCTAGGCGCTACAGTCTGGAACCGTGCGACCGCTACGGTCGCAGGTTCGAATCCTGCCTCGGGCATGGGTGTGTGTGATGTCCTTAGGTTAGTTAGGTTTAAGTAGTTCTAATTTCTAGGAACTTATGACCTGAGAAGTTGAGTCCCATAGTGCTCAGAGCAATTTGAACCATTTGAACCGGAGGCTGTAAAAAAAATACTTTAACGACCTAAGAAACTTCGAGCGTACTTACGCTCATCGGTGTAGTAAATAGAACATCAGCTGTATTTCGGCATAGCAAAATAAATACAGAGGTTGGAAAAAAAATGGAAACACAGCGAGAAATTCTACTTGAATATAAATGCAAATGCTAGCCAAACCTGCAGGTTGCCACGTTGAATTCGACCACGAACGGCACATGTGCGATGCAATCAATAAGTTGCAAGCTTGAGTTGTGATGAGAGCAACGTTCTGTTTAGTTGTGGGTGTATTATGTCGAAGCTAAGTGAATTGGAACGTGGGTAAATTGCTGGTGTTTGTATGGTTGGTGCTCCGAAACCAAGATGCCGAAGTGTTTGGTGTTACAAGAGGCTCCGTATCGAAGATTTATACCTCATACAGGGTAAGTGGAATTAGAGCATCAACCGATAATTCCCAACGCGGACGAAAATGTGTGATCGGCCGGTGCGGCCGAGCGGTTCTAGGCGCTTCGTCTGGAACTACTCGGCTCCTACGGTCGCAGGTTCAAATCCTGGCTCGGTCATGGATGTCCTTAGGTTAGTTAGGTTTACGTACTTCTAAGTTGTTGGGTTGGGTTGTTTTAGGGAAGGAGACCAGACAGTGAGGTCATCCGTCTAATCAGATTAGGGAAGGATGTCGGCCGTGCCCTTTCAAAGGAACCATCCCGGCATTTGCCTGGAGAGATTTAGGGAAATCGCGGAAAACCTAAATCAGGATGGCCAGACGCGGTATTGAACCGTCGACCTCCCGAATGCGACTCCAGTGTGCTAGCCACTGCGCCACCTCGCTCGATTAGGGGACTCATGACCTCATATGTTAAGTCCCACAGTGCTTAGAGCCATTTGAACCATTTGAAAATGTGTGCTGAGTGATCGCAACAGGTGGTCATTGAAGAGAATTGTGACGAAAAATAAGAGGACGACAACTGAAAAGGTTACCGCCAAACTGAACTTCGCACTCGCGAACCCTGTCAGCATAAAACAACACCAATGGAGCTCCATAAGTAGGAAATTGTAAAACTAGCTGGATTCAAAAGACACTCATCAACGATTCATATGTTCGTAACACGAAAACGTGGTGCCAAATCAATAAAACCCTGGACTATGGAGCAATGAAAGAAAGTTATTTTGTCGGATGCGTCTTGTCTCACACTAATTCCGAATTCTGGCCGAGTTTACGTCCCAAGGGTGAACGGTGGCGGGGGTTTGGTGATCATTTGGGCAGATATGTCTTGGTGTTCCGCGGGCCCCATGGTTCCTCTGCAGCGTGTCATTAATGTCAAAAATTATGTGACCAATATGGCTCATCAGGTCCATATCAGGGTACAATCATTGTTATCGAGTGATGATGTCATGTACCAAGACTACAGAGCCACTGGTCACAGAGTTCGCATCGTACAGTCACCGGTTCTCAAATTGTTGAGCCTTTGTGGTCTAATTTGGAGAGAATGATGCGTGATATTAACCGACCTCCTTCACTGTTGCCTAAACTTGCTACAATTTTGCAGGTAGAATGGTCTAAGATTCGCTTGAAAACAATACAGAAACCACACCCCCTTGTAGATCGGCGTGTCTTGTAACAGAGAAATCGTCACATTTTTGTTCCGGCCACCGCCGTGGATGTCGAGTTTGGGATTAGGAATGCGCGCGTTACATCGAATTAAAAACGGTTAAGTGCTTGGGCAACAATGTGCTGATGGAGGAAGTCACCGTCGACAGTCACGGATTTTAATAGTGTGTAGGAAACTGAACCACAATTTTTTTTTCGGTGGAGAGCTAGACATTTGGGACTTTTCTCATTGAGTGTCATAGGGCCAAAATCTGAACTAGCGTAGCACGGGAAACGGTCGCTTGGGCTGCTGAATAGGAGGTACACGCTGATGCATGGTGCACCCCCATAGCGGGATACGGGTACACTCTAAATCACAAGTGTTTGTATCCCACTGCCATTGTTTTCTGTTTTCCCTGTTATATTGAACTTTCTGTTTTGAAGATACACGTTCTATCGATACTTATCATCAGGACTGATGGTGACGAAAAAGATGAAGTTAAGGAATTCTGCTACCTAGGCAGCAAAATAACCCAAGACGCACGGGGCAAGGAGGACATAAAAAGCCGACTAGCACTAGCAAAAAGGCCATTTCTGAACAAGAGAAGTCTAGAACCACTGAACATAGGCTTTAATTTGAGGAATAAATTTCTGGGAATGTACGTTTGGAGTACAGCAGTGTGTGGTACTGAAACATGGACTGTGGGAAAACCGGAACGGAAGAGAATCGAAGCATTTGAGATGAGGTGCTACAGACGAATGTTGCAAATCAGATGGACTGATAAGATAAGGAATAAAGAGGTTCTGCGTAGTATTGGAGAGGAAAGAAATATGGGGAAAACAGTGACAAGTGGAAAGGGCAGGATGGTACGACATCTGTTAAGACATGAGGGAATAACTTCCATGGTACTAGAGGGAACCGCAGAGGGTAAAAACTGTAGAGGAAGACATAGACTGGAATACATCCAGCAAATAATTGAAGACGTAGGTTGCAAGTGCTACGCTGAAATTAAGAGATTGGCACAGGAAAGAAATTCGTGTGTGTGAAATGTATGTGAAATCTTATGGGACTTACCTGCTATGGTCATCAGTCCCTACGCTTACACACTACTTAACCTAGCCGGCCAGGGTGGCCGAGCGGTTCTAGGCGCTTCAGTCTGGAACCGTGCAACCGCTACGGTCGCAGGTTCGAATCCTGCCTCGGGAATGTATGTGTGTGTTATTTAGGTTTATGTAGTTCTAAGTTCTAGGGGACTGATGACGTCCGAAGTTAAGTCCCACAGAACTCAGAGCCATTTGAACCATTTTGAACTTAACCTAAATTATCCTAAGGACAAACACACACACCTATGCCCAAGCGAGGACTTGAACCTCCGCCGGGACGAGCTGCACAGTCCATGACTGCAGCGCCTAAGACCGCTCGGCTAATACCGCGTGGCTGAAAGAAATCGTGGCGGGCAGCACAGCATAAAACTAGTCGGAAGTCCTATGAGGATTCGTTTCAGCTGGTATAATTCGTTCATGATATGATGAACATCCAGATGGGGGAGGGGGGGAGGAGGGTTCCAAGGCAGCCAGAGCTATTTCATTTAACAGAGATGCTGCTGTCTTATTAGGTGAATTCCACTGTTTGTACGTTTTATCATACACATCTGTATTACATTAGTATTACATTAATTGAAAGGTAAGATAGACGGTCAGGTAACAATTCATATGACTTTCACTCAAAAGTACGTACGAGTGACTAGCGTTTATGTGCTGGAATGTCATAGCTACCTGTGGTGTGGATATAAATATGACTGTTGCTTCTTGTATTAGAAGACTATAAATTTTCACTGTTTTGATTTTATCTTTTTTTTTTGCATCAATAAACACCGTAAGAATATACTTTTAACACTGCCACAATTTGGCAAAGTGGGATTCCTAGAGGTTTTATGTAGATCCAGTATCTAGTTTAATAACTTTTTCTCCAGCTACATAATATAGTCAACATACGCTACAACACATATTCCTCAAAATAATGCTCCATGGTACATAAAATAGTCTAAACATCTTAACATTTCTTTATTTTACCCATTTATAATTATCATAAAATGTTATACCTAACAACATAACACGACTAGGGTTATCAAAGCTAAGTTTACCATGTAAAATAAATACTCCTTAATATCTTTTATTATCTTTGAATAAAATTTTTCGTGCGTAAAATGTTACACACGATAAATTAGACTTAATTGAGCATCATCAAAACGCTCGGAGAACATGTCTATCTGCAACCAACTTCTGTGCTTGGAGAATTTCTCGTCCCTCGTGCGCTAAGTTTTTAAAATATGAATTGGGACTAATTTTACACACATCAAAAAAAGTTTTGCATCACCTCGGTTCCGAGAGTTCCGAAACCTGTGCAGAAAATTGGAACACAGATCAACAAAAATATCATTTCAGCCCTTTTTATTGCTCATGAAACCCACATATTGCACGTTGTACCACCTTACAGCGACACCTTCAGAGGTGGTTGTCCAGATTGCTGTACACACCGGTACCTCCAATACCCAGTAGCATGTCATCTTTCATGGATGCATGCCTGTATACGTCATGGCATACTACCCACAAGTTCACCAAGGCACTGCTGGTCCAGATTGTCCCACTCCTCAACGGCGATTCGGAGCAGATCCCTCAGAGTCGTTGGTGTATCACGTCGTCCATAAACAGCCCTTTTCAGTCTGTGCTAGGCATGTTCAATAGGATTCATGTCTGGAGAACATGCTGGCCACTCTAGTCGAGCGGTGTCGTTATCCTGAAGGAAGTCATTCACAAGACGTGCACGACGGGGGCGCGGATTGTCGGCCTTGAAGACGAATGCCTCGCCAATATGCTGCCGATATGGTTGCACTGTCGGTCGGGGGATGGCATTCATGTATCGTACAACCGTTACCGCGCCTTCCATGACCAACAGCGGCGTATGTCGGCCCCACATTATGCCAACCCAAAACAATAGGAAACCTCTACCTTGCTGCACTGGCTGGACAGTGCGTCTAAGTTGTTCAGTCTGACTGGGTTGCCTCCAAACACGTCTCCGACGATTGTCTGGCTGAAGGCATATGCGATACTCATCGGTGAAGAGAACGTGATGCCAGTCCTGAGTGGTCCATTCGGTATGTAGTTGGGCCCATCTGTACCACGTTGCATGGTGTCGCGGTTGCAAAGATGGACCTCGCCGTGGACGTCGGGAGTGAAGTTGCGCATCATGCAGTCTGTGCTGTAACACGACGTCCTGTGGCTGCACGAAAAGCATTATTCAACATGGTGGCGCTGCTGTCAGGTTTCCTCCGAGCCATAATTCGCACGTAGCGGTCATCCACTGCAGTAGTAGCCCTTGGGCGGCCTGAGCGAGACATGTCATCGACAGTTCCTGTCTCTCTGTATCTCCTCCATGTCCGAACAACATCGCTATGTTTCACTCCGACACTCCTGGACACTCACCTTGTTGAAAGCCCTTCCTGGCACGTAGGAACAATGCGGACGCGATCGAATGGCAGTATTGACCGTCTAGGCATGGTTGAACTACAGACAACACTACCCGTTTACCTCCTTCCAGGGGGAATGACTGGAACTGATCGGCTGTCGGACCCCCTTCGTCTAATACTCGCTGCTCATGCACGGTTGTTTACATCTTTGGGTGGGTTTGGTGACATCTCTGAGCAGTCAAAGGGACTGTGTCTGTGATACAATATCCACAGTCAACATCTATGGCTCAAATGGCTCTGAGCACTATGGGACTTAACTTCTGAGGTCATCAGTCCCTAGAACTTAGAACTACTTAAACCTAACTAACCTAAGGACATCACACACATCCATGCCCGAGGCAGGATTCGAACCTGCGACCGTACCGGTCGCGCGGTTCCAGACTGTAGCGCCTAGAACCGCTCGGCCACTCCGGCATACCCATCATCTATCTTCAGGAGTTCTGGGAACCGGAGTGATGCTAAACCTTTTTTGATGTGTGTTTACTCTTACAAAAAGTGGTCTTGCTGATAGCAATTAGAGGAAGTTGACCCTGTTACTACACTTAAACTCATTTGAGTTTTAAAAATCGAATAAATATTATCTAAATACGTTATATTTCTTGTGGTTGTGTAATTGATGCATTGTAAGGTAAACAAGCTTCGTGACCTATAGAAAGATGAAACAAACTATTTCGAACAATTAATAATCCTACCGGTAGTTCAAAATTCAAGTCTTCACACAAAAAAGAAATCGTAAGTAATCTCCTGACTTGGTAATATAGTAAAATGCTGACGCAAACTGTCGTTCTACCACTTAAATTTAATTATTACAAAACTATTAAAGTAAAGTTATAAAATTTAGCAATCATACATTGAGTCTTATAATCAGTACCATGTACAGAAAAAAACATGAAAAGTTTCTTAATATGCATGCTATCTGTTATAATAGATTACTGTAATTTTCATGACGCAAAGATTCCCTCTTGCAGCAGAACATGTAATAAATCGATAAAGTATAAGCGACCAGAGAAAAACTTTGTTTTTAACCTTTGTCGATTTTTAAGGGGGATTGTGTGGTCTAATGTATTGTCTACTGCTACATGAAATATCGCTCGCGTATGTGGATACACAGATTCACCAACTTTTATTGCTTCAGAAAGCGAAATCTTGGAACACTTTACAGGTACAGGTAATCAACTTCGCTAAATCCAAAAATTCAGGTATCATAAATCGAAAACACTGACTGTGAAAACTTGCAACGTTCTGAGCAAACACTTTTACGAGGAAATCATGTCGAGAAAAGGCAAGCATTATTACTTCGTTCTTCAACATCCCTGTGATGTACCTCAACAACACCGAACCTTCTTAGAATGAAGGAACTTCATTTCGGCTGCAGTACGGTGGATCTATGGTCATACAGAATTCTGTTCAGCTCTAGGGATACACAGATCGTACGTGACGCGACTTGGCTCCTATGATGAACTATTAGTTAGCGTAGGTGCACATTTTTCTGGACAATACACGTTTTTGTGGTAGCCGACAAGAGATCGACGGTTATCGTATTCTGTGATAATCACTAACACAACCTGAAGTTCAAGAGGCTACAAAATTATAAGGTAACACTACAGTTTTCAGAAAGAGATCTTATAGATATTAAAATGTTAAGAGCATTTTATCTGTTGCATAGATACGTGACAAAAATGACTTCTGATGTGACATGAGAGGAGCGTAGGTCGCATTAACCACGTCCGTTTAGGGCATCCCCGGTATATAGTGGCACCGAGAATAATAAATTACACGCCTACGACATCTATGAGCCAGAATTGGAAATGGCTCAAAAATAATATGAAACTTTGAATTGTAAGTGAAAAATAGCGTGTATGTCAGTAACTAAAACGATCGGATACGAGCTGAAGTAATTGAAATATTTAATAGTAGGGTATGGCTTGCACTTTCAAACCTTTCCCAGACTCTTTCCCCTAGCCAGTCCTGTTCCAGAAGTATAATATATTTTGTTATTCCGTTTAAGTGATGGCATTCACTTTTCACATGCTGCAGACTTTTTATGCAATTACGAAAATTACTCTGGATGATCATGATTTTTCCGACTGTGAAAACATGTTCCAAGGAACAATATGGTCACGTACCTAGAGAAAAAAAATTTATTGACATTTAAAAGTGTTGCAAACGAGAAAATCTCTGCAAGATTATATTCAGTCGTCTGTTTGTTACATTATTACTCTGCTAGACACCAATAAACCGTAAGTGTAAACAAATTAAGAAAAAGTATTATCTAGAATGAGTTACAAGTTAAATACATTTTTAAAGTGAAGCTATTGGAAAGTAACACAAAAATCTGTTTCGAAGACAGGTAAAATTGTTAAGAATCAATAAAACTCAGTTAATTTGTAAATATCACATGATCTGTGGTGAAAGACCTCCTACTTCAAGGACGGTGCGCGATTTGAGAAAGCATGGCTTAACCCTCGACACGTTATGCAGCATATTCTACAATTCCTGTTACAAACTTCTAGGAAGTGTAGAGGGAACTGAGTAGACAATATTTTGAATCGGGACCCTTTTCCGGAAATGTACCATTTCCGTGCTACAGCCGTTTGGAACATTTGCTAGGTATGTAAACAATGGGTAGTCACTGTGGGAAGCGTCTGCGTTGATCGGCTGATGCCATTTCGCATCTATCCTACCACAGACCCGTATCGAGCCTCGTTCATGTGTTTGGGTGTTAGAGCAACATCGGTGAATACATGTTTGCAGAATGCACCGACCTGAGTCTTCTGTATAGCGAAGCTCACAATAATGGAAGAGCTGTTCGTCGTTTTTATCGAGATCGTTATCCATTACGTCCGACTCCCTGCATACCCTTTCCGCCACAGTTACGTTACATCTTCAAGAAAGGGGTATATTCATGATCAGCAGGCGTGACCATGGTGCTCTAAGGAGAGGCCCCACACCCGAACTGGAAGAAGCCGTACTGCATCACGTTGAAGAGAACCCGTCAACAAGTACTCTAGCAACTGCGCATGCAATGGAAGTTGCTTCCAGCTTGTTAGTCGAACCTTACCTGTAGTGGATCAGAATGCTAATCCTCCTTTGATAAGGATAAAAACTTTTTTAATTTAAACTACTGTATTTGTGAAAACTGGCAAAGTTTCCTTTTTGTTTCCTTAGTTATTAATGAGTGGAATTCTAAAACAAGTAATGCAGTGGGTCACGCCTAATAAATTGCTTGTGAAAGCAGTCGTGTTACCAACATGTTTTTAAATGGTTGTAGCACGGAAACGGTATGTTTCCGGACGTGGATTCCAATTCAAAATATTATCTACCTAGTCCCCCCTCCAAGTCGTAGACGTTTATAAGGTACACTGTACAGTGTAATCTAGCTGGCATAAAAATCTATAACTCAAGTACTGTATTCAAAAGAGCTTAAATAAATTGCACAACGCCTACATGCGTGGAACTCGAAATATTTAGAAACTAAAGATAAAAAGTGGTGAAACTGCTTCTGGGGGCATCTAGTGGGCATACCTTCATGTGATTTTAAAATCAGTCACTATACTGAAGTACCAACCAGTAAGCACAATTTCTTTAGAGGCACACTGTCCTCTAGGTACAACACAGTCCCATAACTGAATTTATTTGAGGTCTTTTATCTGTAAGTATTCTTGTTTGTAAACCTTGATTATACGTAATAATCTTTTACTTTGATGTTAGTGTATACTGTGTGAATTGGTTAACAATACGGGACTTCTTAAGGCTGATAGCCACCTGATTTTAGATTTTTGTTGCTGAAGTGACAATGTGTATGTCGATTTACGGAGTACTGATAAGTCGAAAAGTGTGTTCGCGAAGTAACGAACAATTCATATAAATTTGCGCGAAAATTAACGAGTGATGTTAAACTATGTAGACGGTTAAAAAGTTGTTTGCATCTGGAATCCTGTAGCAGAAAAATGATTGGTCTGTGCCGACTATTTTTAATCGCTCACGGTGTGCGTAAGGTGCCTGGTTCTGTGTTATATGATGAGACATGCGAACAGTTCGTTGTAAGAAAGTTCTTATTAACTGTAAATTACGAACAGCGGTAAGAAGCATATAAAGGAATAAGCAGTCTATGTCCTGTCAGGCCTAAAAGTTCTTTAATTGTGTAAACAACGGTGAACGTTTCAGGATTCACGGAGAACAATGTTGATTGTACTTCTCGGAAAAACAAAATTCCAAACTGTAGACCTGTGAGCTCCCATTGATATGATAAAATTATTTCTCTAGAAAGCACTTTTCAATTCCACTAGAGCCACTTGAAGTAGAGGAAACGTCGTTGTGCTTGGTGAAAATGAAGTGTTTTAGGACAGGCTTCGATATATATACTGGCGGAAATTTCATTGACTGCAAGTGAACAGAGCATTATTTGCAGAAGAGGGGTTTGTTGACACCGAAATTTTTATGTATGTATTTTCTCAAATACAAGAGGCACAACTGACTTAGTTTAAGTTCTTTGCATTCCCATAATTCAGGTAATATATCAATTGATGCACTTCTGCCAGGTCTAGCGGTTCTAGGCGCTCAGTCCGGAACCGCGGGACAGCTACGGTCGCAGGTTCGAATCCTGCCTCGGGCATGGATGTGTGTGATGTCCTTAGGTTGTTAGGTTTAATTAGTTCTAAGTTCTAGGCGACTGATGACCTCAGAAGTTAAGTCGCATAGTGCTCAGAGCCATTTGAACCATTTGAACCACTTCTGCCACTACATGCTAGTGTTCATTGGAGTTTTGTAGTGAATTGCACGATAGTGAATTGCACGATTCTACTTACAGTTTATTTACCGGAACGTAAGTATCCGCATTTTTCTCTGTATACTTAGAGACAAATTGCTCACTACTGATAAATATTCTTTTTAGACACTTGTATTTGATCTTATAAATGGAAAGGGACGAAGTCGTCATTAATAATTGAATACGGTGTGGGGCATCGAATAATATAATTCAGTTGAACACCAATTATCTCTTTCGAAATATACTACACTGAAGAGCGGAAGAAATTGGTACATCTGCCTAATATCGTGTAGAATCCCAGCTATCACGCATAAGTGCGGCAACACTACGTAGCATGGACTCGACTAATGTCTGAAATAGGGCTGGTGATAACTGACACCACGAATTCTGCAGAGCTGTCCATAAATCCATAGGAGTACGAGGGGGTGGAGATCTCTTCTGAATAGCACGTTACAAGGCCTCCCAGATATGCTCAATAATGTTCATGTATGGGGATTTTGGTGGCCAACGGAAGAGTCTAAACTCATAAGAGTTTTCCTGGAGCCAATCTTTAGCATTTCTGGACGTGTCGAGTGTCGAATTGTCCTGCTGGAATTACCCAATACCGTCGGAATTCACAATGGACATGCATGGATGCAGGTAATCGGACAGGATGCTTACGTATGTGTCACTTGTCAGAGCCGTAATTAGCCGTAGAGGGGGTCTCATATCGCCCCAATGCAAACGCCCCACATCATTAGAGATCCTCCACCAGCTTGAAGCCCCTGCTGACATGCAGGGTCTTATGCATTCATAAGGTTGTCTCCATACCCGTGCACGTCTATCAACTCGATACATTCTGAAATGAGACTCGTCCGACCAGGCAACATGTTTCCAGTTATCAATAGCACACTGTCGGTGTTGACGGGCCCAGGCGAAGCTTCGGCTTCTAAAGCCCATATCAATGATGTTTCGTTAATGGTGCGCACGCTGACACTTGTTGATGGCGCAGCACTGAAATTTGCAGCAACTTGCTGAAGGGTTGCTCTTCTGTCACGCTGAACGATTCTCTTCAGTCGTCGTTGCTCCCTTTCTTGCAGGATCTTTTTTCGGCCGCAGCGATGTCGGAAATTTGGTGTTTTACTGGATTCCTGATACTCACGGTACACTCGTGAAATGATCGTACGGGAAATTCCCCACCTCATCGCTACGTCGGAGATGCTGTGTCCCATCGCTCGCGCGCTGACTATAGCACCACGTTCAAAGTGACTTAAATCTTGATAACCTGCCATTGTAGTAGCAGTAACCGATCTAACAACTGTGCCAGACACTTGTAATCTTACATAGGCGTTGTCGATCACAGCGCCGTATTGTGCCTGTTTACATATCTCAGTTTCTTTGTCGCTTCAGTATATAATGTTGGCATATTGTTCTGGCACGTGGATAGATAGGGGTTTGGTGGAAATGTAATTATCCATTAAAAATATGAAAGTAGTAATGTGTAGCAACGTCGCAGTTACTTAAGTCATGTAAATAATTTGTATGGCAGTCAAAATACACATTTTATGAGGGATTACCGTGATATCTTATGACTTTACTCGAAGTAAACGTTTTTGATTGAATTCCACAAGAAATTCAGTTTCCTCATTGTAAACATTATTTGCTAAGTTGTTGCGAAGGACATCTGAAACGAAGACCAAAATACGAGATACTACCACCCATGGCAAACTCTACTTATAGTGGAGGACTTCTCAATTAAAAGTAAAATAATTATAGCGAAGTATAAGCCTTAACATTTTGACGATCTCAGAATACCAATATTTTAGAATTTTGTATGTTTCTCAAACTTTATGAATATGATGCGCTTTTATTGGCAGAGAAAATTTACTGCTATACCGTCGCAAGGTATTAGAGTCTATAATGTCTATACATCTGATTAGGTGACCTGTTCCGTTTTGGAGTTAGGTGGTTCGACTTCTAACTACAAGCATCTGGTCTCGTCTGCAGAGCTCTGCGTTCTGTTTCCGGAGTGATGGGAACGTGCAAACTGATCGCAGAACAGCCCTCTGGTGGATTGCCCGGAAATTGGTAGCGCCTCGCATTACTAATTTCAGACATAGCTTCAGTGCTGCTCCTCAATCTCCAGGGGACTCCAATACAAATGCATCGACAGCTTCCGTTTCTCCTGTGGGCGCAGCTACCCATTCAAATGTACCGGCTACAAGTTAGATGAAGCTCCCGTTTTTCACTGTGGCGCCTAACATAACTGAAGGCAAAAAATCTCAAAGTCTGAACTAAATTTAACTCCGTCAACTACATAGTTTTAACTCTCTGCCTCTGTCCAACATTAGCTACTCTTAACAAAATCATTTACTCAAACATTTGATAATCATTTAGTTACACTTTTTCATAATCCATTCCCAGTACATGGCGTAATGATTTGGAATGAGTCATATTACCAATTAATAACGTAATATTTACACAAGGCTACCTCCTGTCGATTTTCAGGCGGGTATGGTTTATTTAAAATTCGAGCTGGATGAAAAATATTTCTCAGCTCATTCATAAAATGGTGCTCTTATAAACATCGATTTCCTACAAATTTTCTGCTTTCTGAACTGTTGCTAGGAAAATACTCTACGTTTACACTGAATCCGTGCCACGTACCAATAACTTCCTTGACAGAAGATGACATTGAGTGTCCTATTCATACTTATTTGTACCACTTTACCATTTACAATTCTTAAGTCTACCGTATTTTCTCCTGATTCCATCAGCTTCCATACAATAAGAGGTCCATCACTCTGATCGTCTATAACAGTTTGGCTAAAATTCATGTTACCTGAAACATTTCAAATGCATCTCTTTCATTGACACAGCTGAGATGGGATGCCCTGTACAGCGTAATATTTTACACTTTTTATGATGTACCGTCTCCATTTATGATCTCCAGCAAGCTGTTCGTTCGTTTTCAGTATCTTTCTCTTTGTTTTGTTAAACTAATTTACATGTACAACAGACTACAGTAAATATGTTAGAAGTTTACTTATTTGCATATAGAAGGGCTACATCTTTTCTTAATTTCAGAACTGATATTGATCTCTCTTAAAATGTGGTTTCTGGCAGCTCTTGTATAAACAACAGATAGCGGATCAATTAAGTAGTGATCCACTCTTCTTAATATGAACTTTCTTCTTATTTAAGCTTATTTTTATACATATAAAATTATTCATACGTCTCTGTATTTCGTTTACAAAGTTTCTTGAAAATTACAGACATCGTATTCCACGTAACTCTGTTTTCCCCAGGATCTTATATGAGGTTTCGGTTGTGATAGGAGCATACCCTAGGTCGTACAAAACCAAATTCTGGTGCCCAGCAGAATGAAGAACCACCCCAAATGATAACGAAGATTAATTAAATACAAGGAAACTGTCGTGCAACAGAACATATCTTATTTAAATGAATATTAACAGGTGAGCCGTGCGTGGCTCATGTGCCCGCCATAATGTATTTTACACGCTGTTTTTAACGTACTACGTTAATTTAAATTACTACTGAGTTGCTGTCTTGCTTGATCGTGAGCGGTGCTAGCAGCACGTATAGCTGTACCCCCTCTCGTAGTATCTTCGCTCGACTACTATTAGTTCCCACTCGTTGTCTGTTGTGGTGAGTTGGTCGCAGTTCGGGAAGCGAGTTCGGATTGCCAGTTCGCGTCGCGAGTTCGGGCTGCCAGTCAGTTGGAACGAGTCTCGAGCGTAGTCTGGACCTGCCAGTCGGGGAGTTGCAATGAAGCACTGTGCAGTCGGGTTGGAGCAGCATTGAGATCTGCGTCGACATGGCTCGGCCGACCATTGCCGCCACGCATCACTTGAACCGGGCCATGGTCCTGGGGTCATGGGGGATCGTCGGTCGGTCGTCCAACTGGACGACGTGTTTTGGCTCGCCGATCGTTCATGAGTCGGCTGTGTGTGTGTGTGTGTGTGTGTGTGTGTGTGTGTGTGTGTGTGTGTGTGTGTGTGCGCATCGACTCCCGATTTGTGTTCGTGCGTGCTTAGTTACTGTTGAGTATCGTTCAGATCTTCGTGCAAGTCTTTGTCAGGTTGTGTGTGTAGTAGGTGTTATTTCCACTCACGACTATTTTAGATATGTTGTTGGTATTCTGAAAGAAGTCGGTCGGTTGTTGCGGACGAGGGAAGTTATCTCCGCGCGGTGCAGTCGGCTGGGACCTCTGGCACCCCCTGCGCAGTGTCGGAGCGTGTGTGGAGCTGAGCGATCGCTACGAGCTTCGTGGTTCACCGACCCAGGACGTCAAAGTTGAGGAAGTGGTTTCAACTACCCAAGCCACGTCTATTCATGTTGTGGTTGTTCGCTTCGGTGGTTTGCTGTTGGGGACGTTAGGTTTTCCGGTGAGCAACACCGAGTGGTTCTACTGCTGAGATTTAGTCACCATGCGGCGCAATTAACTATTTTGGTCGACAACGATTTGAGTGCACCAGTGGAATTTTCTGTCTTGTGGCCGTTAGTGTTTTGGTTACCTGCCCTGGGCACTGACGTAAATTCATGCCGTGTTCTTTTGAGCGAAGTTAACTATTACCGTGTTTCAAATTCAAGTGTACCAGCGGAATTTTCTGCCTTGTGGCCGTTAGTGTTCCGCTTACCTGCCCTGGCCACTAATGTAATTTGATGCAGCGTCCTTTCCTCGCCTGTTGTCGCTGTCCAACATGGTGTGTAATTTTGACAGCTAATAGATACTCCATTGTGGATTATCCCGTTTGTAACGTAGCGTGTTTGAGTTCTCATGTACTGACTGACGGCAAGCAAGTAATTGTGTCGGTCGGTCCGTGACTGCCCCTGGTTGGGTTCCGACGGATCAAGTATAGTTCGGCTCACCACCTGTCTCACATAAGTGAACGAGGGCAGACCGACGTCCCCGGAGGCCTTCTGTGTGCCACCGGTGTTTATCTGTTGTCAGCTACTTTAAATTTTAGGCTTACGGTTATTGGTTTGTTTTCTTAAAATTTTGCAAAATTATTTTTTAATTTATCTTTCAGGCTTAAACATTGCCGCCTTCTGCTTTTAAAAGATTATGGTAATATTTTTTAAAGTTTTGAAGTTTAATTATGGCCCTGAGCCATTGGTATTGTACTTTGCATATGTTGCTTTTTTTAAAATTATTTTGTTGCTATCTTAATTGGATTTTTATCTTGTTGATTTGTTGAGATTTCTTGTTGGAGGGCTTCAGCCGTGAAACAGTTTCATTCGGTAAAGATCCGGTTATGTGCTGCTTTGTTTGTAAAGGTTATTAAATTACGATAAATGGCAATTAGATGGAGAAACTGACCTCAACCTTGGCCCTTTCCACAACCCTATTACCTGTTCTGCCCAGCGGGTTTAGCGGGCGTTTCAATAGGGGTGATCCATATAACCATGAAACAAATGGGTGCCATACCAGCCACATTCACATATTAATGAGAGGAGGAAACTTCTAGCTATGAATGGAAACAAATGGACACTACAACGAATAAATTTACGGGCTTTGAACGTGGAAGCTACCCACTTAAATCTTAAAATGAACCATTATAATCGGATAAAGGAATGCAAAATAAATACAGCCTTGGCACACTGGGGGGGGGGGGGGGGGGGACGATAAAACACAGTTACCTTAATAATTCTCTAATCGACAAGTGACTGTGCAAATTGTTGATTAAATGTAGAAATGTCACAGTTGTGTTGAGAGCAACAAGCTGGATGTGTGGCTAAGATCGCCTACTCGCCTCCGAACGGGAGAGAGTTAAATTCTTTTCTAAACTGCTTCGGTGAACACGACGATGTGCCATCATACAAATCGGTCAGTGCGTACATAAACAGGATAGCGGCAGCAACGACTAGACGATGTGATTTCAGTCCTCCTGTAGTACTTAGTGCTTAAATACAGACATCTTTCCAGCGGTATCAAGTGTCCCACAACACGACATGATTTTTAGGTGGGCAAATAAAAACCTTTGCACGCAAACACAGCGCAAAAGCGTGGGCTCTGACGAAAATGACAGCGTGAGCTAATCAGGAGGCTGTACTCTGATATTTAAACTGGACGTTAATCCTAGGCCTCGTGACGAACATTCATACGCAAGGAGAGAATCACACCTGCCTAGATATTTTTTATCTGGGTAAAAAGGCTCCTGCGAAGAATTCAATGTTTCCTTTGATAGAGGAATGTGTTCTCCGGATCCCGTCTGTAGAGCGGGAAGATCACCAGACTCGCTACCTGACGCCAGGCATCTGCCTAAGGTGCTACAGTTTTATAGCGGCAAATTCCGCTTAACAGAGGCTCTTGCCTCACACATCCATCTTGTGAGTTTTCCAATCTTCGCAGCCACCACCAACTATTTAACAAAGGCAGAAGTGAAGAGAGATAACTTTACTTGAAAGCTAACATAGATTTAGAGTGACAGAGCAGTGTACTGGACGACTACTTGGTCGAGGGAATTTGCGTATAAACCTCCGAAATATGTTGGTGGTCAGTTTAGCGAAAATTGCCACATTATATCACTCCTCGTAGATACTAAGAAACAGGAAATTATGACCAGCTGCTTAATAGATGTTGATCCAAATTTAGAAGGTAATACAACAGCGATTCTTCAGGTCAGATTGACATGTTTCTGGAAGTTTGTACTGTATCTGCGGTAGCAAAGACAAAACGCGAACGATTTTCCTCTATCTGTTTATGTTGGGGAAAACCATGAAACAAAAACATTGCTGATGTCGACAAAGTAGTCGAAACAGAACGATTTATTAAGAAACAAAGTGTGGATTCCACTTCCCGTCTTATAAAGGGCGATTAACGAAATAAAATGTTTTCCTCGCTAATCTCTCGCTCGACAAAGTCCACCACGGAAATGACTGAATCAAAACTACTAGAGAGTGGTCGGCGCAGCATTACCACAAAGCTATCCAGCGAGGCCAGATCACTGTTGCACGACACTCTCAAGTCAGAGTACGAAGCTACTACCCCTGACGATCCAGGACTACCAGTAGACAAAGTGCGTGGATGTTGCGGCTGGAATGGCAGATCCCTACAAGTCCGGACGGCGTGTCGAACTGCCTTCTGGACGGCGGTGCACCCTCTTATAAGGCTGGTTGCAGGATGGGTCTTCTGGGACTATTTTCGATCGCGTGAATGGCGTAGGAAAATAGTCCGCAACGTCTGGCTCTGCTCTGCTCGGATAGCGGGGCCTGATGGTCGTTGGTTGAGACACGAGACTGGTTTCGTTTGCGGCAACTGTCGGTCGTATCGTAAATATCTACACTCCTGGAAATGGAAAAAAGAACACATTGACACCGGTGTGTCAGACCCACCATACTTGCTCCGGACACTGCGAGAGGGCTGTACAAGCAATGATCACACGCACGGCACAGCGGACACACCAGGAACCGCGGTGTTGGCCGTCGAATGGCGCTAGCTGCGCAGCATTTGTGCACCGCCGCCGTCAGTGTCAGCCAGTTTGCCGTGGCATACGGAGCTCCATCGCAGTCTTTAACACTGGTAGCATGCCGCGACAGCGTGGACGTGAACCGCATGTGCAGTTGACGGACTTTGAGCGAGGGCGTATAGTGGGCATGCGGGAGGCCGGGTGGACGTACCGCCGAATTGCTCAACACGAGGGGCGTGAGGTCTCCACAGTACATCGATGTTGTCGCCAGTGGTCGGCGGAAGGTGCACGTGCCCGTCGACCTGGGACCGGACCGCAGCGACGCACGGATGCACGCCAAGACCGTAGGATCCTACGCAGTGCCGTAGGGTACCACACCGCCACTTCCCAGCAAATTAGGGACACTGTTGCTCCTGGGGTATCGGCGAGGACCATTCGCAACCGTCTCCATGAAGCTGGGCTACGGTCCCGCACACCGTTAGGCCGTCTTCCGCTCACGCCCCAACATCGTGCAGCCCGCCTCCAGTGGTGTCGCGAAAGGCGTGAATGGAAGGACGAATGGAGACGTGTCGTCTTCAGCGATGAGAGTCGCTTCTGCCTTGGTGCCAATGATGGTCGTATGCGTGTTTGGCGCCATGCAGGTGAGCGCCACAATCAGGACTGCATACGACCGAGGCACACAGGGCCAACACCCGGCATCATGGTGTGGGGAGCGATCTCCTACACTGGCCGTACACCACTGGTGATCGTCGAGGGGACACTGAATAGTGCGCGGTACATCCAAACCGTCATCGAACCCATCGTTCTACCATTCCTAGACCGGCAAGGGAACTTGCTGTTCCAACAGGACAATGCACGTCCGCATGTATCCCGTGCCACCCAACGTGCTCTAGAAGGTGTAAGTCAACTACCCTGGCCAGCAAGATCTCCGGATCTGTCCCCCATTGAGCATGTTTGGGACTGGATGAAGCGTCGTCTCACGTGGTATGCACGTCCAGCACGAACGCTGGTCCAACTGAGGCGCCAGGTGGAAATGGCATGGCAAGCCGTTCCACAGGACTACATCCAGCATCTCTACGATCGTCTCCATGGGAGAATAGCAGCCTGCATCGCTGCGAAAGGTGGATATACACTGTACTAGTGCCGACATTGTGCATGCTCTGTTGCCTGTGTCTATGTGCCTGTGGTTCTGTCAGTGTGATCATGTGATATATCTGACCCCAGGAATGTGTCAATAAAGTTTCCCCTTCCTGGGACAATGAATTCACGGTGTTCTTATTTCAATTTCCAGGAGTGTATTTAGGTTTCACTCGCATTGATGAAGGCATCCCGCAACTCTGTTCTGTCATGCGGGTTGCCGACGTTGCAGGGGCCCGGATGGACATTGCAGTGTGTGGCCCTGGCTACAAACTCACAGGTCACGCTGTTCTTGTAGATCACGCGTCGGTGGTTTGTTGGTGCGAAGTTGGTGCCCGAAAGCTTCTGAGGCATATACCATCAGGCTCAGATCAGGTGACTCTGCTGAGTTCACTATTATGCTCCTCAAACCAATGTTGCACGTTTGTGACTTGGACACTACAGCTGAAAGATAGCATCTAGCAAGAGATCAAACATGAAGGGATGTACGTAGTCCACAGTAATGTCCACGTAGTCCGTAGTTATTACCACAATGTCCCAAGAGATGGAGGTAGACCGCAGTAGTGTCCCCGTCGTCCATAGCTGTCATGGTGCCCTCAATTAATGCCACAGTGTCCCATAGAAGTCAAGTGAATGTCCATCATAGCGTTATGCTGGCCCCAGAAACCTGCGGCCGTGGTGCTGTAAATGTTTCGAGCAGCCGTTCGCCTGGATGACAGCGTATCCTGATACGACAGCAACCTGCTGTAACAACAAACGTGAATCATCTTACTAGGTGACCATGTTTCACGATTCATTCAACAGCCCTGTGCCCGACGCAGTCGTAACTGACGATAACGTGTTAACAAGTGGATATCGTATTCAGCGGAGCCCCATTTTAAACAATGTACGCTGAACAGTGTGCTCCGGAATACTTGTACCTACAGCAGTATCTGCCACACGTCGCCACCTGCCCTGCTTAAGAGCGCGAGAAATCCTCCGATCTCACCGTTCCGTGACGACGCGTGGACGTCTATCTGTCGCCTACTCGTGGTAGCATCGTCTTTCAGGCACTTCCCATAGATGCTCACAACAGTAGCACACGAAAAGCCGACCATCTTCGCCGAGATGCTCGTTCCCAAATATCAAGTCATAATACCTACCATTTGCCAAAGACGTCAATGGACTTCCCCATTTTTAGTCTCTTCCCCATTATCTTCTGCTAAGCTTGTATGTTTTTCTTACTATAACCGCAACGTAATCAGTGGTCATAGTGCTTTGGGTCATCCGTATTAGTAGTATTCTCTGGTAAATGCATAGAATGTATGAGAGTTCCTTTACATTATCAAAGGAAACAACAGAAATAGTTCTTAATTACATTTTCTCCAGAGCTAATACGATTGCATACCAATTCATCTCCCTCATATAATTTAGGCAGCAATTTTAGAGCATTAGATGACTGGCTGTGTTTTGTGAATCATTCTCCTCTGAAAGTGCGATAACATATCTTTTTACCTACTAATTTGACTAACTGTAAAGGACCCTCTTCGACTCCTGTGAGTTCAGTGCTTTTTTCAGACTTCAACAGTAGTACTCCACCATCTATTCGACATCAACACCATCCTCTTTCAATATTCTTCATGACAACGATTCCAACCACACAGACGTTTCGTATGTAATAAAATGGAACACATATAGCAGTCCTTACGATGTTATATATTGCAGGGCCGCCGGTTTCGGTGGTTCAGTTCACCGTCTTCAGGCCTGTATGCATAAACAGTAATGATAGCATCATTATCGTACCAACCGTACAAGGCAAAGACACACTGAAAATAGAAAAAGAATCGAGGCCAGTTCTGTATATGTGAATTTACAGTAATAATTTGATATAACCAACTGATACATCCTTTACCACATACCTAAATAATACCATGACGAATTTCCACTCTATATATTTATTGAACATACACCCACTAAAAATGTTTTGCATCACCCCGGTTCCCAGAAATCCTGAAGACAGACGTGACTGTGGGAATTGTATCACAGACACAGTATCGTTGACTGTTCAGAGATGTCTTTAAACCCGCCCAAAGATGTAGACAACCGTGCATGAGCAGCGCCTATTGGACGGAAGGGGTCCGACAGCTGATCAGTTCTAGTCATTCCACTAGGAAGTATCAGGTGTCCCATACCACTCCAACGGAACACGTCCGACACCTTTACAGAGCCTCCACCAGCTTGAACAGTCTCCTGCTGTCATGCAGGATTCATGGATTCATGAGGTTGTCTCCATAGCCGTAGACGTCCACCCGCTCGATACAATTTGAAACGAGAATCGTCAGACCAGGCAACAAGTTTCCAATCATCAACAGTCCAACGTCGGTGTTGCCACCACAGAAATTAACAATCTATTCGGCGGTAATTATCATTCATGCCAGTCACTCCTTTCAGTAATCTTACTACCTTAAAAGAGTGCGCTGTTCGCTTTGGAGTAGTGATAACTGGTTGCAGGTGCTCGGATGACCATCCACCGCTGACGCAAGTCACGACACCGAAGTGGTGTGCATGTACCAGTCGGTTCTGTGAAATTTGTGCAGTGGGGTAGACCGATTTGGAGATGTGACAGAATGGCAGGAAGGAGTTATCGTGAAGCTTCCTGGATAGAGCTGTAAAATTACTGCAAGCTACCGTAGATTACCATAAGTAAGCGTAGACCACGATAGTTTTCCTAGTAACTTTGGTCAGTTAAGTTCATACCTACGTTACCTGCACGTCGGGTGTGTTGCATACCTATCGGGCCTTACCTCATAACGACCCCTTTCTTTACGTATACAATCAGTGTCCTACTAGATCCCCCTAAAAACCGGAAGCGGTGAACTGTTTAGAAAGTGACTCCTCCTGCCTGACACTTAAGAATAAACAGTATTTATAGCAAAATTGAAATTGTCAATGTTTAGTTCCCGTTTTATTTGAAATTTTGATTATTGAATCCTGATATACTACCAACACTATCTTTTATAGCTATGTGTAATTTTATATCATATTCAATAACAACTCTATTTAAAATTTCATTTTCTTTAATGTGAGTATTTGGACTTTTTGACAGTCAATTTTGGAATTTCTGTTGTTTCTCCATCAACATAAAGTTTATTATTTTTCAAAGTAATATTTAAAGTTTTTATAGATGTTCCTTAAATTGGCCCATTTGAATTAATTGACATAAATTTTAATTTGACTGCTGGAAATTTTGTTAGACATACTGATCATTTTCAAGGAGCAACTAATATTTTTGCTTCATTTAAACCAAATGCTTTATTTGGAAGACCAATAAGTTATGAACCACATTACCATGTAGATATTCTTATTTTTATCTTATTCAAGATTTAGAAATTACTATAACTGATGAAAATGATAAATTGATTTACTTTATGGTGCTTATGTGACAGTAATTTTAAAAATGTCTTAGTCACAAACTAAGTCACAGACTAATGTGAGCTATTTGCTGACGCAAAAGTCTGCTTTTGCTGATGCTAATAATTTTTTTTCCTTAATAAATCATGAATAATATCGAGAGTTATTAGTTTTACTCATTCTTTGTCAATGAGAAAACAAAAAATTATTTAAATGCACCCAACAAGGCTATAGAAATTGAGATAAATATTGGAGATGGATGGCTTCATTCAAATCATGCACAATTATACATGAACTTTAGAATTGTTATAGGTAATCCAGATGGATCAAAATCAGATAATCCAAGATATGATGGAAAATCCAAAAAAAAATTAGTGATAATTATGTGGCAAAACTAATTTTGTAAGTATTAACAAAGGATATACTATTTTATCTAGAATCGAATATCCTTTCATTTCATCGATAGCTATGTCATTTTTTACTTGATCTGTTACTGATAAAACAGGATTGGAATGACGTATTCTTAATAATGGAAAAACAAATATTAAGAAAATGAAGTACTTTATCTGTTATCAATACTTGAAGCACTTTTTGAAGATTATAAAGAAATAATGTGGGAAGGAGATTTAACAGTAATTTTTACTGGGTCTTCCAGTTCTGCATATAAAATTCTTACATAGCCTGAGTATAATGATGCTGGAATTGAAACTAAAGATACACTTCCTAACGAAGGTAAAATTGTCATAGAATAGATGAAAATTCGTGTATCAATTGTTAAACATGAACCTAATTGCAAGTTAGAACAACGCGAAAATATTCTTAAAAATCCAGAAATTTCATTATCTTTTTATGAACTACAAACAGCAGAAGCTGCAGAATTGAGTGACAAGAAAAATTTCGAACTAGATATCACAAATTATTATAACTCAGTGGAATTTGATATGCCATATTTTGTATTCGTTACATTTCAGACAAATCGTAAAAATAATCAGTTATTTGATGCTTTATTATTCGACCACATTAATCTACAGAATTTTTACTTGAAAAAAGAAAGAAACAATATTTTACCACAGGAATATTAATCATCCAAATAATTTTCTCAAAGAACATGATGCATTTCTAAATTTCAAACGAGTTACACTACTTAAATCAGACACTGGTATAACACCATATAATTTCCTAGCGAACTATCCTACCTATGACATTAACATGACTCATAGAAAGAATGTTGTAACTTCGCAGAAAACGACTATGAAACTCTGTGCAACTTTTAATGTCTTGTAGACATTGTAGCGTATGTAGTTATGTATAGAAAGAAAAATTTAATTTATGATGCACACCACAGGATACTTATGGAAAAAATTTTAGCTACATCAGTGAATAAAAAATTAGAAAAAGTTAAAGAAATCTTTACAGCTTGTTTACATTTGCATGCTATTTAAATTGACAATACCAAACAGCTAAAGCAGAGTGGTAACTGTCTAGAGATAAGAATATTGATGAATTATGTAGAGATGAATATTGCAAAGAGGGATTTTGTTGGATTTCTGTAGATTGTTTATTGTGATATCAGAAAATTAAAATTACATGTGATGTGGTCAAACTGTAAATAAGTCTTACCTTAAAAACATATACAGTCAATCGACAGTTCATAAAAATCTTATGACTGCTCAAGAAGAAAGAATTAGAAGGGAATAGATTTCCTACAGTCACCTTAAGTCATTTTATTTCTTTTCTTACAGTCACCTTTTGTAAGAATAAAGAATTATTTTTGGAAATTAGTGAACATGATACGAAAAATATTCATTATTATTAATGTTTTTAAGTGAGTTAGACCTGATGAGTAGAGAATAGTAGATGGATTCAGCACGTTCCAGGTAAGTTTTCATTTTCTTGTGAAAAGAACAAGTGAAACGGGTGATTTTTAGTAGAAAATGAAAAGTGAGCTAGAACCTACTGAACCCATCTACCGAGAGCGGGGCGCATATCACGAGCTATGGTTATCCGAGCCGGCAGACATTGGAAAGCAAATGATGATACTGCACTTACAGTAGCTTACTTACTCACCATCACTCATCTTAACAAAACAACTGATACGCTAACATAGCCACAGGTAACACCAAGTATTTTTATATCGTAAAATTTAATGGTTTTCACAATGTGAAAATCTTTTGTGAATTGATACTTACAAACTGCGAGTAGAGTCATTTTCCTATGTGACATGTAACACAGGGACTAATAGAGAACTTAAGTACTAAGCTATCATGTGGACGCATTCTCTGTCTAAGTAGCTACGAGTGCTACTCGCTGTATTATTGAATTTATATGTTTTGCTCTATTTAATATTTACTAACAAATTGTATGTGTTTGGTTAATAAATGTTTTGTTTTGTCATTCTGCACTTTAATTACCCAGACTCATCCTGATTTAACCTGTGCTACAACTTGGTTTTTAGAATGTTTTTGCCACTGATTATATGCAGTCCAAGTACGACATTATTTTAATACATGACATACATATTTTAATATTCGTTATTCCATATTTTTAATGTATTACAAAACCCACACACTTGCTTTAAGCGTATACGAAGGACAATCATATAATACCACTACCAACGTCACTTAGCAATGGCAGTTACTTGCTATTTAAAATAAACGTCTACTGCCTATCACAGAACACTTGGTTTGGTGTGTACATCTGACTGGATACAACTTATCCCAAGAAACAGAGGTAAAGATGGTATATTGTGCGTAGTACCCGATAAACCAAAAAGTATGTCTCGCACAAGTGACATTGCACTCACACACAACTGATAGAAGAAGTTATCTGGTAATCGTGTTTGCATGTATTTTGAAGAGATGGTTACGATCGTTTGTGTGTATTATAAAGAGTTGCTTACCCTCAATCCATTAATCTTTTACAGTTTTATAACATGTGCATGGATCGGTTGGTAGGACATGTTCTGAGGCATCAAGGGATCACCAATTTAATATTGGAGGGAAGCGTGGAGGGTAAAAATCGTAGAGGGAGACTAAGTGATGAGTACACTAAGCAGATTCAGAAGGATGTAGGTTGCAGTAGGTACTGGGAGACGAAGAATCTTGCACAGGATAGAGTAGCATGGAGAGCTGCATCAAACCAGTCTCAGGACTGAAGACCAGAAGAGAAGAAGAGAACATGTGCACGACGGGCCGTGTACCGCAAAATTGACAGCATTTATAATCATCATAAACATTTTACCACAGACATATCGTCTGATGTGGAAGTAGGAGCCTACACTCATGATGGACCGTGTACTCGATAACCATTCTGGCCGATAAATATTTTTGAAGTTCAGCTCATGGTGTAGAACGTGATGTCAATCATCGATGTGCTTTTATGAAGAATGTCAACGTTATTTGCAATTTCCGTGTCAGCATGTCCATGCTGTCAGTTTTTCAGTCTGTACGTGTTCTTTGAACATTAAATTTCTCTGTCGAATATCCATTTCTGTTCTCATTATGAATAATGTTCTATTACTTACGTTAATGCCAACGTATATGAAGAATTTATAGCCTGTACTTTCGCCGATGGAAAAATGCTTTGTGCAACGAGAAACTCATTAACTTTTCCTACCGACCTGCTCGAATTACCTAACTTTTTTTTCCTTGCACAATTACTTTTTTCCGTTAGTCCTCGTTTCCACTCGGTAATTATTTTTTCGTCACTCTTTTGTCCCGTGATTAGAATGATTGACCCTATCCTCTCAGCATTTCCTTTTTTTCGCAATTGAAACTGCGTAATCGACCATTGGCACTGCGCCTGCGCCCGCGCCGTTTTGTGCGACCTTAGCGAGCTCTACCATTTTGCGGCGGTAATTTGATCCAGCCGGCAAATTGAACACCACCCCGTCCCTTCCTCCCGCCTCGCAGGCTAACTGAAAGCTACGCCCGAGCTGCGCCGCCGCTACAGATAACAAGCCCGGCGCTGGCGAGGGGCGCAGGGAAGTCTGGGCGGCGCGGGCACTTGTTGCCAACTTGGTAATTAACTGCCGCAATCTACGCGCTGCGCGGACTCTGTGCGCCACCATTCCTCCACGGTGCGGCTGCTCCTCCTGGGCCCTCGAGCCCCAGACGAGTGCGTGCGGAGAAAGGACGCTTTCAGCAGCACGTTTCGCTCCGTTCGTTAAGCCTCATCTCAGAATAGCTGGTTCGGGGACGATCTGCGAACATTTCGTCCTGCGCTTGCTAGCAGAGCAGCAAAAACTGCCAGCAGGGGCTGAGTCAAGTTCAGCGCTGTGTCTGACAATCCACTGAAAGCAAAGGAACCCTGCAATTTTCCTCATACCGCTTCTATTCTGCCCAAGTTATGCCTATATCTAAAGAAGGTGTGAAAATGATAAGGGAATAAGTGGTATTAATACAGGATGTGACGGTACGTCACATAAATATTGACATTTTTATCGGTTGTAAACGGCAGTATTTTATGAATATAATTAGTGTAAAAGATATAGTTAATGTTCTTGAAACAACTGATATGCAGCGATAATTTAAGAGTAGCATCTTTATTTAATGTCCATGAAAATAAAAAAGGATCGAAAGGGACGCGATTGTACGGCCGAGGAGGAAGGATGTATTTTATGGGACACACAGTTTTCTTTCGCTATACAGAACGCAGCCATTGAGCGGCTACACATATTTTATGTAAGTTATTCGTATTTATTGGTAAATAAAATTGTAATTATTATCACAAAACGAATTTCCTTGTAACAGTTGTCACCTCAAATGCTCGCAGTGGCTAATTATTTTTAATAAGCATTTTTTTTAGTAATTTACGCTGCGAGAAGATCATCTTCGGATGCAGCCTCTGGTCGGCCATTACGCGCCGAAGTATTAATTTATTTTTCAAAGTGTTAACAGTAAATGTAAATGCGAGAGATTTCGTTCTAAGAACCTTTCTAAATTGCACCAGAAAATTAATTTACATTAAAGTTCATTTTTTAAATTATACAGATTCCATGAGTTCAGTAAGTTTTATCTTGGCCGCTCCACGGCAACAATCGAAATTCTCTCGAGCCTTGCTTTGAAATCAATAAACAGAAATTAACAAAATTACATTCAAGCCAGTATACGGCAACTATATTTTAGTCACCACATTCAAAATCTAAAGTTGGTACATGAAAAACAGCGGCCCTTCAAGAACCCGTTTCATATTTACTTACGCACCTAAGTAAAAGTGATAAGAAAAGATATTATCCCTGAGAGAAAACAAAGGAAAAATTCATGCTGTTAAATTAAAAATATATATATATAAAATATATATGTAATTTTTTGTATATGATGTAACAAATGGGACAGACGTCACAAATGGCGCCCAACGTGGGGCCCGAAATTTTATGTACCAATATTAAGTACACAGAAATTGACTGAGATATTGTTGTCCGTGTAGAAAACTATATTTAAAAGAAAATTTTTTTATGTATGTAATTATATCAATGTGAAATTAATGCCATATATGTAATCTATTTCCATGTACCACAAAATACAAAACAGTGTGTGTCCCATAAAATACATCCTTCCCCCTCGGCCGTACAATAGCGTCTCTTTAGATCCTTTTTTATTTTCATAGACATTAAATAAAGATGCTACTCTTAAATTATCGCTGCATACCAGTTGTTTCAAGAACATTAACTATATCTTTTACACTAATTATATTCATAAAAAATACTTTAACTGCGGTTTACAACCGTTAAAAATGTCAATATTTATGTGACGTACCGTCACAAGGAGATTAAATCTATGCAAGAAGCAAAGGATACGAGCCCCCACATACGTTTTATTACTACAAGAACAAACCGGTTTTAGGGAGGAACTATTCTGAACAGATGCCACTTCCACAGCTGAGTACGTAGCAGAAAAAGGAAGAGAATGTAACCTTAGATCTCATATAGCTTTTATTGACTACGAAAAAGCATTATGAGAAATTGTGACACAAAGACGATACCCAAGTAACCTAATTAAAGTACTGGAATGTACAGGGTGTCCAGAAATAAAGTTCCAGTTTAAAGCGCTGTAGCAATAGAACCACTGCTCACAATTACGTCTGATTTTAAGAACATATTATCGACGCAGTGGAAAGCGTTCTGGAACAAAAACATTAACGAACATTTTTACCATTAGATGGCAATGTATGTGTTTTAACGTAAATGGAATCGGCTACACATAACAGATGAACCACAAAACGATGGCTACGGTTTGTGTTGCATATTGCACCACCTGTACTGCCCATGTGTATAACCCTACAAGTTCGGCAGTCAACAGTTGTGCCACTGTTACATCGATAAGCCCATCCACTATGACACGATCGTACCACATCGGATGGAAAAAGATGGTTTTTAACTGTCCTGAGGTCAAAACCCGCATAAAAAGTAAAATAACATCTGTTTTTAATTTACTGGAACTAAAAAGACATAAAAAGCAAAATGACAACGTTTTTTGATTGTGCAGCAACCAAACTCAGCACAAAAAGAAAATTTACATCAGTTTTTAATTGTTCACGTGCCAAACAACACATAAAATCAAAATGTGCATCGGTTTTTAACTGTCCTGTTCGATATGCTGACCACTGTTTTCTGCCACAATTTGAAATTGCTCCATAAGAAATCGGTCTTGGTGGTCGCGTTCTGAATGTGTTGTGGAATGCGTGGCTTCAGTTTAGCTACGTTCGAACTGGAGCACTGAGCACACCACCTTTCAGATAACCTATAGCCAGAAGTCACACCGATTAACATCGTATGACCTAGACGGTCAGGCTATAGGGAAATGACGGCTGATAATTCTAGCTTTTCCGAAATGCCTCTGCAGCAGCCACTTCACTAGCCGTGCAACTTTCGGTGGTGCGCCGTCTTGCATACTACCCACATATCCATGCTGTTGAAGTGTTGGGATAACGTATCGTTTACCAGTGAGGTAATGGTAACAGGACACGCAGGACTCACCTCCTTCGAAAAACACGTCCTGTGATAAAAGAATGCCTCCAAACCGTACCACACAGGTTCTTTTGCAAAATGAAGCGATAAAGGTTGATGTGCGTGCGGATTTTCCGTTGCCCATATTCTGCATTTCTGCGAATTCACATGTCCTTGAATATGGGTTTCGTCTATCCACAGAATATTCCATGGCCATTCATTGTCCACTTCCATACGAGCAAGAATTTCAGAGCGTTTGTCTTGCTGGCAGGTCAGACGGAAGCATCTCCTGGACGTGGGTAATTTTTACGTATGTTTGACTGAAACTGCCGGTAGAGGTATGCCACAATTACCATCAGTATAATTGAATGGACTTTAGAAAAGCTGAGAAGTCCCAAACTAACAGGTACTATTTGGTTTTTTTGTGCATTTCTTCCAAATAAAATGTTTCGGGCTCTGCCCATCATCTGCCTTCCTGATGTAAACAATACAACAAATAAATTAGTTATACACTTTCTTAAAGCACCAAGTGTTAACAAAAAAACGCAAAATCTATTTTGCGCAAGAGAAAACGTGATGGAAGAAAAAAAATTAACGAAAATTTGAACAATAGATGGCGCTGTAAGTGTCCGAATATGCGCACCAGCAGACCCGCGACACACTTCTATTCCTCAGACGCTTAACATGACAGTCTCCATGAAGGATCGCGCACTGCTGGTAAAGCCCTTTTACAAGAACGGTGATTATGCGCCAGTAGCCCAGCAAACGTTCCGGACACTCAGGGGTATGCTACGAAAATCTGACGTCATACTGGCCAGTGATTTGCTTTCGACAGTTTTGAAACTGGAGCTTTCATTATTGACACCTTGCCAACAAACAGCATACTTGACCAAAGATACAGTAAAAAGATACGTATGAACCAAGGTATAATACAAGGTTGTAGTTTGTCTTCTCTTTTGTTTACAATTTGAATAAACTATCTGATTAGAGAATGGATATATGAAATGAATTGAGGCATTTGTCTTGCACCAAATTTTACTCCTAAGACAATGCTATTTCCTGACGATCAAATTATTCTAACTGAATACAAGCAACAAAAAGTGGTACACAGGGTGGTCCATTGATAGTGACTGGGCCAAATATCTCACGAAATAAGCGTCAAACGAAAAAACTACAAAGAACGAAACTCGTCTGGTTTGAAAGGGGAAACCAGATGGCGCTATGGTTGGCCCGCTAGATGGCGCTGCCATAGGTCAAACAGATATCAACTGCGTTTTTCTAAAAAATAGGGACCCCCATTTTTATTACATATTCGTGTAGTACCTAAAGAAATAAGAATGTTTTAGTTGGACCACTTTTTTCGCTTTCTGATAGATGGCGCTGTAATAGTAACAAACGTATAAGTACGTGGTATCACGTAACATTCCGCCAGTGTGGACGGTATTTGCTTCGTGATACATTACCCGTGTTAAAATGGACCGTTTACTAATTGCGGAAAAGGTCGATATCGTGTTGATGTATGGCTATTTTGATCAAAATGCCCAACGGGCGTGTGCTATGTATGCTGCTCAGTATCCTGGACGACAACATCCAAGTGTCCCGACCGTTCACCGGATAATTACATTATTTAAGGAAACAGGAAGTGTTCAGCATCATGTGAAACGTCAACCACGACCTGCAACAAATGATGATGCTCAAGTAGGTGTTTTAGCTGCTGTCGCGGCTAATCCGCACATCAGTAGCAGACAAATTGCGCGAGATTCGGGATAATGCTACATCAACATCGATTACACCCGTACCATATTTCTGTGCACCAGGAACTGCATGGCGACGACTTTTAACGTCGTGTGCATTTCTGCCGCGGGGTACAAGGGAAATTTCGGGACGATGACAGATTTTTTGCACGCGTTCTATTTAGCGACGAAGCGTTATTCACCAACTGCGGTAGCGTAAACCGGCGTAATGTGCACTATTGGGCAACGGAAAATCCACGATGGCTGCGACAAGTGGAACATCAGCGACCTTGGCGGGTTAATGTACGGTGCGGCATTATGGGGGGAAGGATAACTAGCTCCCATTTTATACATGGCAATCTAAATGCTGCAATATAAGCTGATTTCCTACGTAATGTTCTACCGATGTTACTACAGGATGTTTCACTGCATGACAGAATGGCAATGTACTTCCACCATGATGGATGTCCGGCACATAGCTCACGTGAGGTTCAAGCGGTATTGAATAACATATTTCATGACAGGTGGATTGGTGGTCGAAGCACCATACCATGGCCCGCATGTTCACCGGACCTGACGTCCCCGGATTTATTTCTGTGGGGAAAGTTGAAGGAAATTTGCTATCGTGATCCACCGACAACGCCTGACAACATGCGTCAGTGCATTGTCAATGCATGTGCGAACATTGCGGAAGGCGAACTACTCGCTGTTGGGAGGAATGTCGTTACACGTATTGCCAAATGCATTGACGTTGACGGACATCATTTTGAGCATTTATTGCATTAATGTGGTATTTACAGGTAATAACGCTGTAACAGCATGCGTTCTCAGAAATGATAAGTGCACAAAGGTACATGAATCACATTGGAACAACCGTAATAAAATGTTCAAACGTATCTACGTTCTGTATTTTAATTCTAAAACCTACCTGTTACCAACTGTTCGCCTAAAATTGTGAGCCACATGTTTGTGACTATTACAGCGCCATCTATCATAAAGCGAAAAAAGTGGTCCAACTGGAACATTCATATTTCTTTACGTACTACACGAATATGTAATAAAAAATGGGGGTTCCTATTTTTAAAAAATGCAGTTGATATCCGTTTGACCTGTGGCAGCGCCATCTAGGGGGCAAACCATAGCGCCATCTGGTTTCCCCCTTCCAGCTAGACAAATTTCGTTCTTTGTAGTTTTTTCGTTTGACGCTTATTTCGTGAGATATTTGTCCCGGTCACGATCAATGGACCACCCTGTATATGGTACGTAAGTTATGCGGGAATAAGTAAAATAAAAACAATGGCCTTCAAAGGTAAATATAATGATCGAACCAAAATTTTAATCACTGACAGTGTGCTCAAACAAAGATACGGAGGATCGTATATCAGTTATAAACAAGAAAAAGATTTGAAAAAACAAACTTCTATGTTACAACAAACTTGCAGCACAATGAATAGAAACCTATAAACTAAAACCAGAAAAGTAACACGAATGAATTTCTCGAAAGTAATGGCTGCACGTGTTTCTCTACGGATCTGAAACATGGGCGTTGACAAGAGTTGATTCTAAAGAATGGTAAAAGGATGTACCCGTTCTGATAAAACTGTAAATGAATAAATAAAGAAGAACTGGGAATAATTTATTTAGAAAAAGATTGTAAACCATGGAAATGATTGAAAGCGTCATGTTCGTAGAAAGGCGAAGCACAAGACCCCTTGAAGAGTGCTGGACTGTAGGAAAAAAGGAGAAAGAGATCAGGGAAAGCCAAGGAGACGATGGTTTGATCTGTTTTGAGTGGAGAGGAAGAAGAAGAAGACTGCTTCCACTAATGCTATTACGTCACACCGAATTTAATAAATAAGTAATTATCTCAACGGTGAACTTGTAGTTTCTCATTGTCAGTCAGTGGCTAAGTACATCGCGTAAGCTCTTCATTTACATCCAAATCGTTACTCTCAAGACATACTTACGTGTTTGATAGATCGTTCAGAATATTTCTAGCCAGTGCCACAGCCGAATGACGCGTGGGTAAACTGAACACGTAACTATTTCGCACAATGATAATCTCTCCTTTTCTTGATGGGAATTAACAAAATATTTTTGCATTCGGAGGCTAAATTTTGTGATCGAATTCGGAAAATAGCTAGCTGTAGTGACATACGCCACTGTTGTAATGATTGCCACCTCAACTCTCGTGTCATGTGCGTAACACTGTCTCACCTAATCCCCACTAATACAAAAAGGAGCTGCAGTTCTTTGAAATTTTTCAGTGTAAATCGTCACTTCTATCTGGTAAGGATCTCATTCCACGCCACACTACTCAAAAAGCGGACTTTCAAGCGTATTGTAGAAAGTCTCTTTAGGTTTCTTACATCTACAAAGTATTCCGCCAATAAACGCAGTCTTAGCTTCGCCTTTCTCACATCATTTACTATGTGATGGTAAGTTGTTCGTAATTGTAATCCCTAGGTATTTAGCTGAATCTAAAACCATTACATTGTGTTATTTATCGCGTAATCAAAATTTAAGTAGGTTTTTTTAGTAATCGTGTGTAGTACCTTGCAGTTTTTATTTGTTGGATCAAATGTCACTTTTGACAACATGCCTAAATCTTAGTGCAGTTCGTTTTGGTTTTCTGATGGCTTTACTAGCCGGTAAACGTCACTTAGGTTTCCTTAGATAACTTCCCGTCAATGACTACGAACTGTGAGCTTCCTGACAGTAAATCAAGAATCCAGTCGCGAAACCGAGACGATACTCCATAGAGCCAGTTGTAGGCATGGTGTGAAAAGCGCCAGGAAATCTAGAAATACGGAATCAACTTGAGATTCCAGTGCTCATAGCACTCATTATTTCGCACGAATAAAGATCCAGTTGTTTTTCACAAGAACAATGTTTTCTGAATAAATGTGGCATTACAGCATTTTCTTCCAAGTATTTTGTAAGGTTTTAACACAGTATATGCTCCAAAATCTTGCTACAAACCGATGTCAGTGGTACGGATTTATAAGTTACCTGATTACTGTATTTTGCAATGACCTTGCCGCAGTTGTAACACCGGTTCCCATCAGATTACCGAAGTTAAGCGCTGTCTCAAGTGGCTAGCACTTGGATCGGTGATCGTCCGGATCCGCCGAGCACTATTCGGGAGCGCGGTGCACTCAGAGGAGCTACTTGACTGACAAGTGGCGGCTCTCGTAACGAAAACTGACAACGGCCGGGAGAGCGGTCTGGTTACCACACGCTCCTTCGTTTCCGCATCCAGTGACGCCTGTCAGCTGAATCAGCTGAGGATGACACGACTGTTGGTCAGTACCTTTGAGCCATCCGAGGCCTGTTCGCACAGAGTGATTACGTAATTTCCATTCTTGTGTATTGATGTAAGCTGTGCAGCTTTCCATGTACAGGGTGTGCCTATTCAGAATAGCCAACGCGTGGGCGTCTTTAATTTAGGTTCAAAGAGTAGATTAACATTCTCTTGAAAGTGCCACCAGCTGTCCAGCTAGCACAATGACTGTGCTTAGGGAATTAAAAAGAGTGGAGTACAATGGTCGAGCAATTCCTTACACGTCACACATTTCTGCAGTCTATCTAAGCGACGCTTGAGGCGGCGATGAACGACTTCAGTGGACAGGGGTTGAGTGAACGCTATATCCCGAGGCAACCCGATGGAAATTTTCGCGTTTTGCGAATGCATGGAGGACGCGACGAGTACTTGCTGTCATGTGTAATGCCGACAGTGAAGTACAGAGGAGGTGGTACTTCGATATGGGAGTGTTTTCGTGGTTATAATGTGGTCCTATTATTGCGCTCAAGAGAGGGTGAGGTAATTGGATAGAGAGAGCGGATAGGAAGAGATCGACAGTAGAAGTGGGAATAGGAGACAAACAGAGAGAGGGAGGGGAGGAGGAAATGGATGGAGATGGGAAATTGATAGAGGGAAAGAAGACGACAGAGAGTGAATGAGGGGAGAGGATATGTACAGAGAGAGGGGGCAGGAGGAGATGAATAATACGAGGGTCTTTCAATAAGTAATGCCCCACCTTTTTTTCAGAACATATTTATTGTTAAGAGTCAGAATTGGGTGACGATATACACCAACATGTCTCGTCCATGTCCAATTTTTCTACGTAGTATCCCTTACGTTCTATGGCCGTACGCCAACGTTGTGGAAGAACATGTATTCCCTGTTGGTGAAAGCTCTTGTCCTTTAGGCGTAACCACGTTTTCACTGCATGACTGACACTCCCGTCATCTTCAAAGTGTGCTGCCCATAGAGAACCTTTAAGCGACCCAAAGAGATGGAAGTCCGAGGGTGTCAGTTCCAGATTGTAGGGTGGACGAGGTATTGATGTCAAACCCAATTTGGCAATGTGTTCCCGGGTTCTCAGACTTGTATATGGGCGTGCATTATCCTACTGGAGCAAGATTTCTGCTTTGTTCTTGTCCGATCGAACACGTTGGAAACGATTCTTGAGTTTATTCAGAGTTTTCACGTATGCCTCTGGATTGATGGTTGACCGACCCTCCTTGCATAACATCCACGAGAATGGCGCCATCACAATCCCAGAAGACTTTCACCATTATTTTTCCAGCAAAGAGGGTTGTCTTGAATTTTTTCTTTTGTGGTGAATGAAGATGATGCCACTCTATGGACTGCCATTTTTTTTTCCAGCGCAAAGTCGTGCACCCATCTTTTGTCCCCAGTAACGATCCGTGACAGAAAGGCCTCTATGCTGGTCTCAAAACGTTCCAACAATTCGGATGAAATGGCCTTTCTTTGAATCTTATGGTCCGTTGTGAGCATTCGTGGAACCCATCGTGAGCACCTCTTTGAATATCCAAGGGTCTCGATCACTGCAGACGCACTTATGATGACCGACAACTGCAGAGCTAATTGTCGCGTTGTGATGCCGGTCGGCACGAGTAATGGCATCTGCAAGATTCAGCATGTCTGGTGCAGTGGCTGTGACAGGACATCCCGAGCGTGGCTGATCATGGAGCTCTGTTTCTGCATTTCCTGAGGCTGCAACTTTCTATACCCATCGCCCAACTGTACTCCTATCAACTGCAGCAACGCCATACGCTGCACACAAACGTTTATGGATGTTCACCACGGTTTCCTTTTCTGTACACAAGAATTCAATAATAACATGCTTCTTCTGACGTGAGTCGTATGTAGACGCCATTTTGACGCTGTACTATGTCTCTGCCATCTGCCAGAGCGTTTTGAAACTTCACCGGCGCACGGAACGAACATCAAATTTGAAGTACCAAAAAGGACATTTGTCTATGTATATTAACGGCTTTAAAAAAAAAATGTCGGGCATTGCTTATTGAACGACCATCGTACAAGACCAGAATAAAACAATACCCAACCAACACCTGTTTTCTCAGCTAGTTAATGATAAACAAATAAGAAATACAATACCAGCACCGAGCGTTTTCTACTGCGAATGTCAGAGAAATGTGCTCATATAGAATACTGTGTACGTGTGTGTGCGTGCGCATGCGCGCGGGCGCGCATATGCACATTGTGTGTGTCTGCGTGTGTGTGTGTGTGTGTGTGTGTGTGTGTGTGTGTGTGTGTGTGTGTCGATCTACGGTGTTTAACAGTGTGATTATTAACGACCATCCTGAAAAGTCTGATACGATTGTGGTTAATTTAGCGGGAAATAGTAATTCCCTTATGCTTATAATCACTCTCTACCTTGATCATACACATTCACCTACTCACTCAAACTCAATTCCAATACCAAGAAATGGTCAACTTTATCATTGATAAAATGCGATATTAAATTTGTAACTGAAAGAATAAAGCGGAAAAATCAGTAAAGGGTTGCTGGCTCACCAGCTGATGAGGAAAACACTATAGTAATGCATCAAAACTTTTTCCCTTAATGGTCTTTGGAGAACAGACGCTACAAAAATTTTATCGTGTGAATAGAGGGCATATCAAAACTGGTAATCTAGCCTTTGCCTTCTAATCTGAACACAAAATGCATTCACTAAATTCTGACTTATTGGATTCTGTATGATACAATGAACACGCATTGGAGGGTCCTTGAGCCAGAGCAGAAATTCGTGTGTCATCGGACTGTGCCTCATCCGATGGGAAGTAAGTAGTACTTCATCACCCCTCAGAGCCAGATGGAGGTACACTACGACCGAGTACTTGTGTTTACCGACTACAGCTTACTGACTATCGTACTTCTTCCAACTGCCACATGAGCACGCACCTAAACATAGGCAAATTACTTTTAACATGTCTGGGTTAGATAGCACACAATCGAGTAAAGCATGGACCTTCCAACAGAACTCGATCAGGTCTATGTCTCCTCTACTTCTTCATCCTGTTGCTTTGCATTTCAGGCTGAAAGAAATGCACCTGAAATCGGATGCAATTGCAGGAGTGCTCAATGAGTTGGCTGGCAGTGCGTCCCGCGTTGCAGCTTATGCTACGGGAATGTGTCGGCTTCAAAGCTGCGGGACGCAGTGAAACGGGCGGCCGCAGCAGATAACGTCCAATCCGCAGCGCTGTTTTATTGGTCAGCGCTCATTGGAGCCCTCGCATTGGTGCTGCGCTCGCCGAATGTCTCCCGTTTGGACGCCCATAGCATAGTAGCCTCTCTGGCGGATGCCGCAAAGAGAGGCTTATCAGGCGCACTGCGAAACAGAAGCACTCTGCGTTCGCACCCTGGCACTGTAGATGGAAGACAAATATTTTTCACTGACAGGATTTACAAACGAAGCTATGACGGGCATTGTTCCAATGATTGTCGTCAACACACTGACAGCGTGTTTTCATTCAATGAAAGGACATCATTAGAGATGACTTTCCTATAGTCCTCACACAGGCACATTTGCAACATCACATCTACAGCTCTTAAAAAGCCCTTCTCTCCTTTACGTCTGTGGTGAGTACAAAAAAATGTGTTCAGATGTGTGTGAAATCTTATGGGACTTAACTGCTAAGGTCATCAGTCCCTAAGCTTACACACTACTTAACCTAAATTATCCTAAGGACAAACACACACACCCATGCCCGAGGGAGGACTCGAACCTCCGCCGGGATCAGCCGCACAGTCCATTACTGCAACGCCCTAGACCGCTCGGCTAATCCCGCGCGGCTGGTGAGTACAACGGACAGCTTGTTGAAGAATATCGTGGGCTTACTTCACTAATTGTGTTTGATAGGATGGACATGGTAAGAGGAGTAGTTTTATATCTTAAGTGTTCTATAAACATCATCACCATTTGTCCAAAAACAAGTCATTTGCGATAGAATTGGGAATATGTATTTACGGGTCATATACTTGTCCTTCCAATTATATGTGCTATATGCTATCTACACTCTCTCATCTAACTAACCTTTAAGAAAAGATCAATATGAATACAATACTGCTGAATGAGGCACGTTTCTGCCGTTAAAGGAAGAACTCACGCACGCAGCATTTTAAAAATAAATTACTGCCGAGTCAAAGCCGGCATTCGAGTTCTAACAAATGGTTGTGGTTAGAAATGAAAGTCTTATTAATAGCGAGAAATAAATTCTTCAATCAACAGATGACTGAATCTAATACCTTAGGTTTGTAAACATCATTCTCAAATTGTGGAAGTACAAGGTCAGACTTCACTCCAACTAGATGCTCATAAAAAGTTTTAAATGTCAATTATATGAACAATAACTCTCTACAGAATGAGGTCTAAAGTGAAATTCAGGTAGGTCCAAGTTCTAAATAATCACGTTTATATTTCACTCCTGCACACACCAGCAAAAACAAGCGCTCAAAGTAAGCTAAGTGTGCGATGTTAAAAACAAAGAGATTTTCAGTCAATATGTTTTGATACAGCCGGAAAAAAAAACATTTTCCTTAGGACAACATTGATAATATTCAGCCTCTATTAAAGCAGTGGAAACTGAAGACTAAAGATGCTGAGGCAATGCTCCCACATAATGAAGCTCTTTCACACAATATGCAGGTCTTACACGTTATATGAATATAATCATAGTATCATATACCAACACGTGAGTTCCCTTTGGAGGAAGTTCTTATAAGTATTTAGAATATTGTTTTATATAGTACACTACAGTTATGCAAGCCTGAAATCGTTCATACTCTTGATTGTAGGCGAGATGGAAGAATGATAAAAGTTTTATCTCTGAACTTTGAGAGATCCTCTACTTGTTGCTGCAAATGATAAAAAGACATTACTTGTAATGCAGCCTAGACATGAAATTGAGGCGAAAATGAAACAGTCCTAAATGTAATAAACGGAAATAGCTCAAAGAAAATTAATAAACTGATAGACAAAGTAAACAATGTTCGAAAGGACCTTTATAATGTACAAAATGTTTTTTATACGGTTATGAAACTGACGTAAATAATTTTCGTTGAAAGAGAAAAACTACCACTACAGAAAGGCTTAAAATAAAACACAGACTTCCCATAAATCAAACAATGTTAAGAAGGTAGTCTTTGAGGTTCGTTTTGAAACTAAAACCATTAAGTTACATAAAGCATAACAATATAGAATTAGTATGACAAAGTTTAGAAATATAAAATACTGAAAAATGTAGGCATTAATATGTAACAAAAAATGAAATAATTATTAAAGAGATTGATTATAAAGATTGTCAAGGCAGTAATTATATTTTAGTGGTTATTTGTGAAGGTGAATAGGTATCTGACAGCTTGGTACTTTAACGAAAATGAAATTCCCGAAATGATTGCAAAAATTAATTCTAGGTTCAAATTAGAAACAAAATCATGGACTAGGCAAAGTTTCTATTCACAGCAAAGCAAAATGATGACTTAAAAGTAATCCACAACTTCCATCATTTGGAGCACAGTTACTGTTACATAAGGTAAATACGCCAATATGTACAGTCAGTAACACTGTATAGTCAATAATACTGTACAGTCAGTAATATTAATTGTCCATTTCATAAACTAAAAAGTTAATATTTGTGTACAAATTTTTGAATTAAAACAAATTATGAGACCAATATGCAATATTACCACTCAATATTGTTATGTGACAGCTTATTCGCAAACTGCCCCATAACCTGCTGACATGCCCACTAAACCCACTGGGAAGAACAGGTGATTAGAATTGTGGGAAGCGCCAAATAAGGTTGGCGTCATTTTATATATATATATATATATATATATATATATATATATATATAAAACAAGATGCAATACCAACAGAGCAAAATATATGGGGGGAACCATACAAAATTCTGACAGAGAAGATAAAAACCCCACTAGTTCTGGGAACGCTAAGGCAGGATGACGGCACGATGACGAGGGGATGGAGGAATACAGCGGAGTTTCTGCTGTATAAACTGCTCCCTGACGACGTTATCGATACAGACACACAATATCATGCAACACTAAGAGAAAACCTACACACACCATACAACACTGCAACTGTCACCTGTCCTTTTGCGCAAGAAGAGGTTGCGCTAGCAATGTCAGAGCTCAAAAACAAAAAATCACCTGGATTAGATGGTATCCACTCGGAAACACTGAAAAAACTAGCACCGCAGATCACCCCGTTCCTAACAACGTTACCGAACGATGCCTTACGGCTGGGCAGGGTACCTACGGTATGGAAAACCTCCAAAGCAGTCATTATTAAGAAATCAGCGGACAGGGATCCTTCAGATCCAAAGACTTACAGGCCAATATGCCTAATAAACACCCTAGCAAAGATTCAGGAGAAGCTACTGTATAAGCGCCTGCAAACACACAGAGGTCTCAGGGGTATGAGCCAACACCAGTTCGGCTTCAGATCTGGCAGATCAATAGATGATGCCATAAACCAGGCCCTGCACATAGTTAACACCACAAAACAGAAATACGCCATGGCAGTAATGATTGACATTGCCGGAGCATTTGATAATCTTTGGTGGCCAGCACTGTTTCAGAGGCTAAGACATCTGGAGGTACCGCAATCACTGTACGACAGTTTTCTGGACTACTGTAAAGGCCGAGTAGTCGAATGGCAGATGGACAGCCGGAAAGTAATTAAAAGAATTACCAAAGGCTGTCCTCAAGGGTCGATCTGCGGCCCCATCTTCTGGGACATAACAATCGAACCCCTCCTACAACTTCTGGATGGGGATGACAGGTCACACGGAATTGTCGCCTACGCAGATGACCTATTATTTGTAGTCACTGCGAACAACAGAGCCCAGTTAGAAGAGAAAGCCAGTGGATTACTACAAACAATTACTCAGTGGTGTCACAACAACAAACTCAGGATACCCGAAAACAAAACAACATACACTTTACTGAAAGGATCACTCCAAAGGAATCCTTCGGTTAAAATTGGGGACACAAACATCAAACGAGCACGCATTACGCGCTATCTTGGGGTACACATAGATGAGAAATTGAATTTCCACGAACACATAAGGCTAACAACAGACAAATCAGAAAAAATACTCCACAAACTGGTGAGGCTAAATTCAAAACAGTACAGACTACCTCTACCAGTCATACGTACATACCACTGTGCGCTCTTCGAATCAGTACTCAGCTTTGCAGCTAGCACGTGGGCACATAGACTGAACGTGGTCACCAACAAAGCATCCGTCAGACGAGGGCGGAGAAGTGTCCTACTTAGGCTATCTGGAGCCTTCGGTACCACCTCAGCGGATGCACTGTGTGTGGTGCTCGGAATATGCCCCATAGATATCGCGATCAAATACAGAGCTGCAAGGTACTGGTTAAAGGTGGGGAGACTAGATAAGGTACACACAATAACCGGTGTGCCCATAGAGACGATACGTCACCTTAAAAGTTGGCGTTTGGATACATGGCAAGGTGAGTGGGATGTAAGTGATAAGGGACGTAGACTGCACGACTTTCTCCCTGACATAAGGGAGCGGTTGAGAATGAGACATATCGATCCCAGCCGCGGTATGGTACATTTCTTAACCGGGCACGGACCTTATCCCACGCACTTAAACCGCGTGAGTCTGAGGCAGACACCTACATGCACATGCGGGGAAGAAGGTTCCCCAGAACACACTGTCTTTTTCTGCGGGCAATACGCGAACAATAGACATACACTACACTTAGATTACACAGATACAGACATAGATATATACACAGCAATAAGAGACGAAGAACAATGGGCACAATTAAACGCACTGACAAACAGTATTTCAAAAACAACACATGAAGAGTATATGCGGGCACGACATCACAGATATGCCTATGTGCAGCGTAACAGAAATTTCCAGAGGATGGACAGCGATACCCACAGTGACAGCGAAAATAGTGACAATGGGGAGGAACAGGAGGAGGAAGCTGAGATGTGAATGTAAATAAGCAAATTGCTGGCAATCTAGCCAAGAAAACACCAAATGCTGTACATGGATGCGCACCTAATGTAGTTAATACATAGGATTAGTAACAAATAGGATAAGAAACATTATTGTGTGTGTCTGTGTGACTGGCGGTCAACGGCTCGATGAAACCATTCCGAGGTATTCACCGTCAGTCACACTCGGTGATGGTACTAACAAATCTCTCATCTATCCTATCTTCTTTTTATATTCTTCTTAAAAACAACAAAATTTTATTTATATTTCAACCTCAAATTATTGTTATTTTGAATCATTCTTTGTAAATGTTGTAGATAAAACAAAAGGAAAGAAAACTGAAAAAAGATGGAAAACGAAACTTGTAAGATGTACGACCTGTTTTAAACATCAGGTAACAGGTCTATAATTTGGCAATAAATGAATTAAAAAAAAAAAATATCAACAGCTGAAGGCCCACAATAAAATTTTTAAGATTTATAAATAAATTACCATAACCCTTCAAAGGCAGATGGCGGCAATGTTTTTGCTTAAAGGGTAACCTTAAGAATAAGGTTTTAAGTGGCTGAAGGCCCACAATTGATTTTCCAAAATTCAAAAATACCATAAACCTTTAAGGGAGAAGGCCACAGTATTTAAGTTGAAAGGTAATTTTTGGAATAAGGTTTCAAGCGGTTGAAGACCTACAATTAATTTTTCAAAATTAAAAAAACTATAACAATAAGTCTTAAGTTTTAGGTGGCTGAAACGCACTCAAAAAAAGGCAACACAACGACAATACCCATTCAGCAAATATCCACTTCCCGGAATTCAAACTTACTTATACACGGCTGAAGGCCTTTAATTTACGTAAAATACAGTGAACTAAGAATTTTTTAAGTCATTGGCTATGATAGATTATAAATAGACAGTTAAGCACCGGTGAGAAAGACAATAAAGACAACTGCACTCAGAACCCTCCAGGGGTCGGTCTGCCCTCGCTCGCTTATCTGCGACAGGTAATGAGCCCAACTACACTTGAACCGTCGATAACCCAAGCAAGGGACAGCCACGGACCGACCGACAAAACGACTTGCTTGGCACCAGTCGGTACATAAGAACTCAAACACAAAATGTTACGAACGTGATTATCCGCAATGAAATATGTGTTAAGCTGTCAAAACTACAGACCATGTTGGACAGTGACGACAGTTGAGGAAAGGACGTTGGCTGAAATTACGTTAATGGCCAGGGCAGGTAACCGGAACACTAACGGCCCCAAGGCAGAAAATACCGCTGGTGCGCTTGAATTGTAGTCAACCAATATAGTTAATTCCAGCACATGGCGGCTAAATTTCAGCAATACAAACACTCGGTGTTGCTCACAGGAAAACCTCCCCAACAGCGAACCACCGAAACGAACCACACAACATAAATGGACGTGGCTTGGGTACTTAAAACACCGCTCAACTTTGACGTCCTGGGTCGGTGAGCCACGAAGCTCGTAGCGATCGGACAGCTCCACGCACTCTCCGACACTGCGCAGGAACCACCAGCGGACCCAGCCGACTGCACTGCACGGAGGTATCTTCCCTGGTCCGCAGCAACCGACCGACCCCTCTCAGAATGCCGAAAACATCTAAAATAGTCGTCAGTGGAAATAACACACACAACCTGACAAACACTTGCACGAAGACCTAAACGATACCCGACAGTAACGAATCACGCACGAAGACAAATCGGGGGTCGATGCACACACACAAAGCCGACTCATGAACGACAGACGATCCACCAAGAGCGTAGCCAGGCTCAAGTAATTCGTGGCAGCAATGGTCGGGCGAGCCATGTCGACGCAGACCTCACTGCTACTCCAACCCGACTGCACTAGTGCCGCATTGCAACTCCCCGACAGGCAGGCCCAGACTGCGCTCCAGATGCGTTCCAACGGACTGGCTGACCTGAACTCACGCCCCGAACTGGCTTACGACAGACAACGACGGGGAAGTTATAGCAGTCGAGCAAAGACACTACGAGAGGTGTTATATCGACATGCGCTGCTAACGCCGGTCACAGTCAAGCAAAGCAGCAACTCAGTGACAGTAGTAATTCAAATTAACGTACTGAGGTGGAAGTGCGTTAAAACAGGGTGTACAATAGATAATGGAGGGAACACGAGCCACGCACGGATCACCTGCTTTATAATTAATTTAATATGCAGATACTTTTCTCATGTTCAAAAACAGGACACCTTGAACGACTACAGACTGTACGTTCATTTTCACAGGACATGTACATTAGTATGATTTGCAGAAATAATTAGCATTTCAGCCACGCAGTTCTGCATGTGCCCTGTTGCCTAATAGACACAAGGTACGCCATGGACCCTGACAGCTTGTTCCATGCATGATGACATTGACGCGTATTAGGTGCGAAAGGCATCCTGTGGTATAGCAATCCACGCTGCATTCACATGGTTCCAAAGTTCATCTGTGATGGTTGGTATTGGGTCAGAGCGTCGCACTTGTCTTTTCACAATATCCCACAAATTTTCAATTTGAGACAAGTCTGGTGATCTAGCGGGGCAGGGCAAAAGGCTGACATCCTGTAATACCAAGAAGGTACGTGACTGTGCAGCAACATGTGGTCATACATTGTCTTGCTGAAAAATGGCATCTGAAGTGTTGCGCAGAAAGGGTATGACTAAGGGTCGCAGAACGTCATTCAGGTAGGTCATAGTGGTCACAGTGCCCTGGACATGCACCAGCTGTGGTTTGTGGTTATACCCCGTAGCACCCTACACCATAATTCCTTAAGTTGGTGATGTATATCTTGTGTGAATGCAGTCTCTATGATGTCACTCCCACTGTATGCTGCGAACCAAAACGCAGCCATCATTTTCAAACAAACAGTATCTGGATACGTCGGAAAACACTACCTGATGCCATTCCTGCCCCAGTGACATCGTTCCACACACCATTAGCATGTTTCCGCACATACGTTAAACGTAATTGGAGAAGTAGGCGACGCACACGTCTGCATGTCTGCTCAAGTCAGACTGATCCATTGTCTTCGGTTTACGATGACAACAATAACCCGAGGCACATTTTATCGGTAGGTTGTGTTGTTCGACGATGTCGATGTTAATGATAGTGTACGATGCGTTACACTGTTCCTCTGTTGCGCCAGAGCCAAGGAAGACGCAGATGTGTCCTGCACTGATATTCGGATTAGATATCGATATCCTTGGGGGGAGTGGGGGGGAGGGTTCTTTGTGTGGTGCGACCTGACCAATCTCGCCATATATTACGGCATTTCATGAAGTATTCTGCACACACCAGTTGCACTGCCGAAACACTTCATCCCACACGAGCAGCAGTTCTCCAAATGGATCACATTCACGCCAAAAAAAGCGCCATCTTTCAAACATTCTGGTTTTGACGATATGGTTCACGCATACGATATGAGGCATCCTGCATGTCTGCTCAAGTAACACTGATCCATTGTCTTCGGTTAATGACGACAACGAGAACCCGAGGCACATTTTACCGGTAGGTTGTGTTGTACCACAATGTCGATGTTGACCTTGAACCCGCGGGCCGATATGGTTCAAATGCTAATCATTTCTGCAGAACATGACGATATGAATTGCAACATCTAGTTATTCAAAAGCACTCCGTCCTCAGGCCACGATTGGCCTACCGGGACCATCCGACCGCCGTGTCATCCTCAGTGGAGGATGCGGATAGGAGGGGCGTGGGGTCAGCACACCGCTCTCCCAGTCATTATGATGGTATTCTTGATCGAAGCTGCTACTATTCGGTAGAGTAGCACATGGCGGCCTGGATAGTCACCCGTCCAAGTGCCGACCACGCCTAATAGCGCTTAACTTCGGTGATCTCACGGGAACCGGTGTATCCACTGCGGCAAAGCCGTTGCCCTAGTCATTCAAGGCTTTCTGTTTTTTCTTAACATGAGTGTAATATTCCGTCAAGTCAAATCTGTAAAACACTGCATGAGATCTGCAAGGAATATTCACTATTGCCAAGGTCTGCATTATAATTATATATACCTCCTTTCCTCTTGATACAGTGAGGGGGTCTTGTAGTAATAACAGCCTCGGGGTTTTAGCTGGCTTGCAAAAGAGAAGTTTCACTTAGGAGAACGAATAGTCATAAAATGATCTGCTGAAAGTCATTCTACATGCAGCTACAGAGCAGAGGAGAACAGTCTGCCACCCCAGTCCCGCAGCAGCTTAGAGTGAGGATGGGCATTGTGCCGTAAAATTGGATTGTGCAAGTACCGAAAGGAATCCTTTTCAGCAGAGGTAAGAACCTGAAAGACAGAGGACATGAAGCCACATACTGTGGGAGCAGGCATTAAGCACAGTGGAGGCAGCTGCTCTGTTTCTTCAGATTTTGTAAGGAGTTGTCTGGTTGGTTCATAATAACTATTTTGTCACCAGCAATTCCTCATGCATGTGAACAAGAACGTCTTTAGGTTGTTTGATCATGACTGAAAATCTGTCATGGGAGATATCTTCTGCCTTCTCCCCCGTGTCAGATGAAGAACGTACCTCATTAGTTAACCACGAGAAAATCCGAAAGAGTAGGAAATTGTTAAGTTTGTATATTAAATTATCGTTGACCAGAACTCACAAGGTATGTTGCAGTTAGCTGACGAGCTGCCAGTGCTGGCGGAATCAGAGAAAAGTTAGAATATATTTGCTTCAGGGAGACTGAACACATTTCTTCTTAGACAGCTACAGAAGATAAGTGCTTTAGGACGATGCAGGGAGATGCTGTGAGAGGTCTCCAACTTAGAGCAGAAAAGGATGAGGCTGAGCTGAACTTCGAATTTTAAGGCACTGCTGCAGACACGTGTTCTCGTATAGCTTATGAGGGTTAAGTGTGGATCGTCATTACAGCCGCTGAGACAAGGCAAATGTAAAGTCAGTTATTTTTATTATGATTTAGTTTGACAGATTTAATTTTCACAGCCAGCTAGTTGCACCCATCATGTGCTTAGGGGAGAGTATTGGCGGTCTTCGTACTTTTAAATCACTAACCATTTTTGCAATCATTGGTTGCATTTACAACTCAGTTTTTATTGTTTTTTGTGTATTCACCCACCTATGTCAGCTTGCTAAATACTCGTATTTGCATTCTTGATTCAGTGGATAAATCTTTTTTGATGCCTTTGGCAGCAAACGTGACTGTCACAGTGACCATTCATTTCCTTTTGTATTTTGATGGATGCCCATGTGAGGTGCGATACCCATACTCTCATGCGTAATTGAGCCACTGCTAGAAATTTTCATTTAATAAACCATTATCCATTGGACAACCTTGTTTTCTTTAAATTCTCATGATCTTATGGGGAGCTTCCCATCTTTGTAGCATGTTAAGGGTATGCTAAGCAGTTCAGCCGGCAACCCCACTATGGCGTCCTTATATGAAAAATACCTTTACCCATATAAGCCAGTGAGCGCGACTATTAATACTAATGAAAGCCAACCTCCCTATAAGCCAGTAAGAGCGACTATGAATACTAATAAAATCCAACCTACTTATTCATTTAATAACAATATATAGCAACAGAAATTGATTGCCATGGAATTTACCTAATGTTAACCATCCATTATATTTTATTAAACTACAGTATATGTAACCTGAAGTTCTGCTATATGTCTAGAAAATATTATACAGGGTGGTCCATTGATCTTGACCAGGCCAAATATCTCACGAAATAAGAGTCAAACGAAAAAACTACAAAGAACGAAACTTGTCCAGCTTGAAGGGGGAAACCAGAGGGCGCCATGGTTGGCCCGCTAGATGGCGCTGCCATAGGTCAAACGGATATAAACTGCGCGTTTTTAAATAGGAACCCCCATTATTTTATTACATATTCGTTTAGTACGCAAAGAAATATGAATGTTTTAGTTGGACTACTTTTTTCGCTTTGTGATAGATGCCGCTGTAATAGTCATAAACATATGGCTCACGATTTTAGACAAACAGTTGGTAACAGGTAGGTTTTTTAAATTAAAATACAGATCGGAGGTACGTCTGAACATTTTATTTCGGTTGTTCCAACGTGATACATGTACCTTTGTGAACTTGTCATTTCTGAGAACGCATGCTGTAAACACCACATTAATGCAATAAATGCTCAAAATGATGTCCGTCGACCTCAATGCATTTGGCAATATGTGGAACGACATTCCTCTCAACAGCGAGTAGTTCGCCTTCCGTAATGTTCGCACATGCATTGACAATACGCTGACGCATGTTGTCAGGCGTTGTCGGTGGATCACGATAGCAAATATCCTTCAACTTTCCCCACAGAAAGAAATCAGGGGACATCAGATCCGGTGAACGCGCGGGCCATGATATGGTGCTTCGACGACCAATCCACCTGTCATGAAAAATGTTGTTCAGTACCGCTTGAACCGCACGCGAGCTATGTGCCGGACATCCACCATGTTGGAAGTACATCGCCAGTCTGTCATGCAGTGAAACATTTTGCAGTAAAATCGGTAGAACATTACGTAGGAAATCAGCATACATTGCACCATTTACATTGCCATCGATGAAATGGACGCTAATTATCATTCCTCCCATAATGCCGCACCGTACACTAACCCGCCAAGGTCGCTGATGTTCCACTTGTCGCAGCCATCGTGGATTTTCCGTTGCCCAATAGTGCATATTACGTCGGTTTACGTTACCGCTGTTGGTGAATGACGCTTCGTCGCTAAATAGAAGGCGTGGAAATCTGTCATCGTCCCGAAATTTCTCTTGTGCCCCGCAGCAGAAATGTACACGGCATTAAAAGTCGTCGCCATGCAATTCCTAGTGCATAGAAATATGGTACGGGTGCAATCGATGTTGATGTAGCATTCTCAGCACCGACGTTTTTGAGATTCCCGATTCTCGCGCTATTTGTCTGCTACTGATGTGCGGATTAGCCGCTACAGCAGCTAAAACACCTACTTGGGCATCATCATTTGTTGCAGGTCGTGGTTGACGTTTCACATATGGCTGAACACTTCCTGTTTCCTTAAATAACGTAACTATCCGGCGAACGGTCCGGACACTTGTATGTCGTCCAGGACACCGAGCAGCATACATAGCACGCGCCCGTTGGGCATTTTGATCACAATAGCCATACATCAACACGATATCGACCTTTTCCGCAATTGGTAAACGGTCCATTTTAAAACGGGTAATGTATCACGAAGCAAATACCGTCCGCACTGACGGAATGTTACGTGATACCGCGTACTTATGCGTTTGTGACTATTACAGCGACATCTATCACAAAGTGAAAAAAGTGGTCCAACTAAAACATTCACATTTATTTACGTACTACATAAATATGTAATAAAAATGGGGGTTCCTATTTTTAAAAAACGCAGTTGAAATCCGTTTGACCTATGGCAGCGCCATCTAGTGGGCCAACCCTAGCGCCATCTGGTTTCTCCCTTCAAGCTAGACGAGTTTCGTCCCTTGTAGTTTTCTCGTTTGATGCTTATTTCGTGAGATATTTGGCCCGGTCACTATCAATGGACCACTCTGTATATTAAAGAACGTATTATGTAGATAACATTATTTTACTTTACAAGGGGAATCAGACAAAAGCATAATCTCCATTAGACATTGAAATTCGCTGTTCAACTTAAGATAATAACTGCTTTAATTTCTTCAACTTAAAAATGTCTAAAATGAAGGCAGGCACACATCATGCCCAACTCATGCTTTAGAGAGGGCGGGTCTGGGAAGTTGACAAGGATCACATAGAGACATTAACATACGCACATGTATTGTCCCTCTGGAACAGATCATCTCCTTAAAGCTAAACATATGCATGAGTATTGTCCCTCGGAGACAGATAATTACTTTATCGTTGAAGGAGTGGCGACAAGGACTGGATAATTCTCAGCCGGCCGGAGTAGCCAAGCGGTTCTAGGCGCTACAGTTTGGAACCGCGCGACCGCTACGTCGCAGGTTCGAATCCTGCCTCGGGCAAGGATGTGTGTTATGTCCTTAGGTTAGTTAGGTTCAAGTATTTCTAAGTTCTAGGGGACAGATGACCACAGCAGTTAAGTGTCATAGTGCTCAGAGCCATTTGAACCATTTGATAATGCTCAAACGTATCATGCACTGTTCAGGATTCCGTCAAGAAACACTGTAAATGTAAATATTACTGTAGTTCGATGAACCCTCTTCCAGGCACTTAAATGTGATTTGCGTAGTATCCATGTCGTGAGTCCTGGAATCAGCCCGGTCTATTACTGTTAATATCACTGAGAGTAGCTACATCAATACTTTTCCATTGTATTTACCACAATGGAAACTCATAACTTCATCATACTCCTGATGTTACTGAATACTGTGTGGTTTCCCGTAACACTTTTATGTCAATGAACAATCGTTTTTTTATTTATTTTAGGGATTAAAACCCTTTGAGGTCAAGACTGCACTTGATAGCTTCTGTATAGGGGGATTACTAGTACGACTAACGATCTAGTCATCTTCAAATCATAAAACATACTTCATTAGTGTTGGTGCCATTACGACTTCACACTTCGTTGAAGTCTTCCTTAAAATGACAACATCCACACATGACATTATCAAAAACTGCGTTTGATCGTTCGTGACCATTGTAATTAAACGATAGTCATAAAACAAAGGCGTTATGCCGTTAAGAGTTAATAACTAGCACAATCAGTATTTACGTCATCTAATAACAGTGAATTAAAAGTGAATAAAAAGATTCCAACAGCGTCAAGTAATTAAAATTACACTCCTTGGCCATTGCCGAGTGGTAAGAGTGTCAGTGGGCTGCTGCTACGCCCCTTACACACACTAGCTGCCGGCTGTGACGTCACTGGTCTCCGCGGCATCGCCGTATACGGGCAATGTTGACTCTGCGTGAGATGCGCCCGCTTCAACCGCACTGTCGCTGGTTCAAATGGTTCAAATGGCTCTGAGCACTATGGGACTTAACGTCTGAGGTCATCAGTCCCCTAGAACTTAGAACTACCTAAACCTAACTAACCTAAGGACATCACACATATCCATGCCCGAGGCAGGATTCGAACCTGCGACCGTAGCAGTCGCGCGGTTCCAGACTGAAGCGCCTAGAACTGCTCGGCCACAGCGACTGTCGCTGGAACCCATGCCGTGCTGAGCTGTAGGTCACAGTCTTTTATTGGTGATTTTTATTTTAATGCCGTCTTTAATTACACAATACCAGAAGCCGGTTGTCCGAGTAACGACGGATATTTAGTAAAATTTTATCCGTTATCCGTTTTCTAAAGCATGCTCAACTGTAACAGATTTCTCGGAGTACCATAGGCGATAAAACCCCTCATGCACCTTCCTGCGTTGTTCCACAGTGCGTACTGTTTGTCCGACATAAGACTGGCCACATTCGCAAGGTATCTTGTAGACACCAGTTGTACTGAGACCTGCTGAGTCTTTAAGGCCAGGTTCTCATTCAAATGAGTAAAAAATAGGCAAAGTTTGGAAACTTTTTTTGAGACAATGAAAATACAGACAAAGGACCAGTTTGGAGATAATGATTGATCGTACTTTGAACTTTATTTTCTATTTTTGATTCAAAAAAGCAAAATGACGCCCTTAATTATGTATTGATAAAGGGCCTTCGAGCGGACTGTGTGCAGAGTAGCTCCTCAGGCGTTATCTGAATTAAAAAAATATATGAATATGAAGATGGTAATTGTTCTTTCGAACATGTCTTGCAGCTCTCGAAGAATGAGATCAGTCCTTTAGCTGCTTAAAAGCGTTGATAAGCATGACCGGTGACAGTTGAAAATGTGTGCACCGACCGGGACTCGAACCCGGGATCTCCTGCTTACATGGCAGACGCTCTATCCTTCGTTTTTGTTTGATCTCCTTTTGGTCTATATTGTTGGTTGAATTTGTTCGGGGCGGACGTCCGATAACCGCCGTTCAGTATCTTCGTTGATCCATTCACTTAGTTTTTTTTATTACAGAGAATAGCTAATCCTCTGACCGAACACGATGAGCTACCGTGCCGGCATCCTTCTGAGCCACCGAGGACACACAGGATAGTCAATCTACCGAGTCCAATACGAGTTTGGACAATGTGAATGCATCCGCACTGATGAGGTTCATTGGCCGGTAAGCCGTACCTGTATGAAGATGGTATCTTTTTTTTTGGACATGTCCGAAAAACAAAAGGATTGAGCGTCTGCCATGTAAGCAGGAGATCCCGGGTTCGAATCCTGGTCGGGTCACACATTTTCAACTGACCCCGTTGATATTTATCAAAGCCTGTAAGCAGTTAAAGGTCTAATTTCATTGTAATTTCATTCTTCGAGACCTGCAAGATCACCAATGGTATCTGTTCTTTCTGACTCAGTAGACTGACTGCCGCGAGTAATGAGTAAAGTGGACAGGGGCACTACAAATGTACTGTATGGACAGTAAGTTGGGAATGTGGATCTTACGGGGAGCGTGCCAGACATAAGCCCTGCAGTCACACTATCCTCTGCGTCCTCGGTGGCTCAAAAGGTTAGAGCGACTGCTATGTAAGCAGAAGATCCTAGATTCGAGTCCCAATCGGGGCACACATTTTCAACTGTCCCCATCGATATTTATCAACAACTGTAAGCAGCTAAAGGTCTGATTTCATTGGAATAAAAAATGGCTAACATTACTCGATACTACATTAAATTTATTGGATCCTATGGCTGACCACAATGAAATAACCTTAAATTTAACGAAATGGTGCTAACTCGAACTCAGAGTTCCATTTTTGAGGGTTTGTTTCTCCCTATAAGGCTTTACACAAAACAGGTAATGTTAACAAATTTCATATATTACGAGTACAAGCTCCCAAGAACAGTGTTTACTTTTCGCGGGTCAAACGTAGTTGTACCTATTTTATTTTATGCTGCACGCAGTTCTGACAAATTGTTTCTCGAGAATAACCTGTATCAAGTTTAGTTGAATATGCATAAAAACTACATATTGTTATCTGTTTTTGATGTCGCTGAATGCAAATCTGAAGTTAGATTTTCAAAATTCAAAATGGATAATCCAATATGATGGACCAAGAAAAGTGTTTTCGTTTACTCTGCTGTTCCAGGACTGTATATCAACCCTTCCGCTATCTGTTATTGTTTCTGGAGAGCAATTCCCTTGTTCTTCTTGGCGAGGAAAGCCGAGCAGGCTGAGCTGGATGTGCTGCGTTCGGCAGCCTGCAGCGTCAGCTATTTCGGCTAATAATTTTGTAAATGTTTGTCACGGTACGACACGTTTTCTACCTGAGCCGGGAGTCTCCGGCTGAAGCGTTCCATGACGGCCGTCACACTACTTCGAACAATGGGCTGTAGAAACTTTTGTAGCGCAGAGATTAAAAAAAAACTTTTCGTCACAACATTCCAGACACATATACCTTTCAAAAATATCCAATAAAAATCGAATTATTGACCATTTTGAACGAGAGCTTGGCCTGGTCGCCCAGTAGTTGACGGATTTTCGTCAGAGATCTGAAAATCGATTTCATCTCGTATCGTTTCGCCTGGAAGTTGGTGGATTTTGTATAGACGCTGTGGCCAAGGCATCCATTTCGTTTGCGGCGGACGAGAACGACGAGGAAGGGCGATGTGTCTTTTTCCACTTCGATGCTAAACTGGATGTTACTATTAATCCCGTAGAGGTCCTCCAACAACTCGTCAAGTTTTTCACGTCCGTGGGACCAAATGGCTGACGTGTCCTCAACGTATCGAAAGAAACAACTACACTTTAATGGAAATGCAATATCCTAAAATTCTCCATGGCGAGGCTTCTAAAATCTGGAGCTACTGGACTACTCATTGCGAGGCCGTCTGTCTGGTAGTAATACTGGCCGTTGTACGGAAAATAAGACAACGTAAAAGTGTACCGAAATGTCTCGACCACTTCACTTTCAAAGAACTGGGCTACTAGGTCCAAACAGTCTTTGACAGGCACATTCGTAAACAGCCTCAACGCATCAAAATGGTTCAAATTGATCTGAGTACTGTGGGACTTAACATCTGAGGTCATCAGCCCCATAGACAGAGAACTACTTAAATCTAACTAACCCCAGGACATCACACACATCCATGCCCGAGGCAAGATTCGAACCTGCGACCGTAGCAGCAGCGCGGTTCCGGACCAACGCAACAAAACTGACAATAATGTCACCCTCACTGCGCCAAAGACGGTTAATTCGGTAAACAAAATCTGCTGAATTTGTAATATGATGTTCGCAATGTCCCACTTGTGGAGCGAGAGATTGGCCAAGTACTTCGCCAGCTTGTATTCCGGTGAACCTGTGGTGGATACGATGATGCGAAATGGCGGCATATCCTTGTGGATCTTCGGTAGAGCATAAGTAGCAGGTCTAGGTTCCTGTGGGGAAAGACTTGCCCACACTGTCTTCCACCGAAGAGTGCTTCAGAAGGTCAGCTGTTATTCTTATTATTTCCTATGTTGGATCGCATGGTAATTTCCCATAAATATCTTCGTCCATTAGAGTGCAGATCTCCATATTCCATAATTAGGCGCTGCATTCTCCTCGTCAGCAGGAAGGAACACAATGCTCTCATCTTTGGGTAGTGCTCGCAGGCCATTGTCCTCAGGCCTGGTCATGTTGGGTGGTGGTAACTTGGATTTGCAACCATACGGGTCGTTTCAAGCCGTATTTGATCAGCTGTTTCACTTCGGACTGCCTGTTCGCCGCCACTTATTGTCTCTCAGATGGTCATGTCCATCGGCGAATGTGTGAAGTTAAGTCCTTTCGTAAGTGCCGACATTGCACTCGTGTCTCCATCTCTCGCCGTCAGGCTGATGACGCTGCGACCTGAGGATATGTTGTCCGCAACCTGCTGTTACGAAAGGCGCCTGAACTTTCCTTTCTGCCTCCCTGTAGTTCATTTCTGTGATGAAGTTTGTTGGAAAACCGTAGCTGCATCGACCCATTCCAAGGTTGTGAGTGTCCTTGATAGTTCAAGATGTAAGGCCATAAGATAACATCCATTCGAATATCCTTAATAGAAACGGTGGCCTGCATCTCAGCATGGTGTGGCATCGAGCGACTGCGGAGTTGAAGTGGGCGCATCGAAGGCCGAGTCAACATAGCCCGTAAATGGCAATGCTGCGGGCACTAGTGACGTTACAGCCGGCAGCTAGTGTATATAGAAAGTACAAGCAAAAAAAAATGGTTCAAATGGCTCTGAGCGCTATGGGACTATGGTCATCAGTCCCCTGGAACTTAGAACTGCTTAAACCTAACTAACCTAAGGACATCACACAACACCCAGTCATCACGAGGCAGAGAAAATCCCTGACCCCGCCGGGAATCGAAGCCGGCAACCCGGGCGCCGGGAGCGAGAACGCTACCGCACGACCACGAGCTGCGGACAAAGTACGCGCAGCCTACAGGCAGACTAATCACTTGACAATGACCAAGGTGTGCATGACCGAAAGCTCGTGTAATTTTAACTACTTGACGCGGTTGGAAACGCAGGAACTTTTTATTTAATGTTACTGCTATGATACTCTGCATTCCTACATCTAATCACGATACATATGTTGCTGTAAAGTGGTTACATATACACTAATAACAAAAAGTAACGTTTGGAATATAAGATAGAGACAAGCCCGACTGAGACAAGAAAACCAAAATTTAATGTAATCAAATTTAAAAAAGCATGAGAGGTAGTCAAATGAATATGAGACAGATGGGAAAAAGTAAGTAAATTGTTTATTATTTCAAAAGTAGTCGCCATAGCTCTAAATATGTTCTTTCCATTATGAGACAAGGCGGTCAATGCTTTTGTGGAAAAATTTCTGCTTTTACCTATGGAATCATGATTGTATTCTGGCATGCACCTGTCTGAAGCAAAGCAACGGCCACTAATGTCTTTCTTCAGGGCTCCAAAAATATGGATATGGCTTGTGGAGTGATTAGGACCGTACTGAGGATGTATAAGGGCTTCTCAGAGACACTTACGCAGCGGGTAATCTAAACTGCATCATTCTGCTGAGGGTAATGCTCGCCAACAAGTTGCCAAGGTTGTTTCGAATGTACTGCAGAAGTTTCGCTGAGCAGCCTTTCGCATCCTCCGGAAAATCCTTATCTCTCACCAAGCGATTTCCATGTCTTTGAAACCCTGAAGAAAGACATTCCCTGGCCATCGATTTGCCTCCGACGAAGAAGTTCTCGCCTGGCTACAATCATGCTTCCATAGGCACCTATAATATTTTTCCTCAAGGTACTGACTGCTTTGTCTCGGAGTAGGATAAATGTATTAACAGTTATGGCGATTGCTGTTGAAATAATAAACAGTTTACTTACTTTTTCCTAACTACCTCGTTTTCCATTTACTGTCCTTTATCTACACATACATCTGGATGATTTCTGTGAAATTCACAATTAAATGCTTGGCAGAGGATTCATAGAACCACATTCAATCTATTTGATTACAATAGTAAAAGTATACGGGTTTGGGGGGGGGGGGGGGAGGAGATGGGGGATTACCCTTGTGGTTTTCCGGCGCTTCTCGAGAAACGTGCAAAACTTGTCACCAGCCTAGGATTCTTTAAGTTCCCATGAAGACATGATAAAGTTCACTGCTAGCGGAGACTTTGTGGCTTTCACTTCAAACTGGCAGCGGTTTTCAAATTTGTTTCTGTCCGTTGAATGTAAGACAGATTTATGGTAGTCTGACAGTTGTAAGATTTTTGTGGACAGAATTACTATGAGACATATGGTAAGCCAGCAGCGTACTACACCTACTGACATTTGCAGTGCATTGCAGATATCTTGCCAAAGACGTTAGTAACGTGAATCTAATAAATTTTAATGTATCTAACAATGTGTTTTAGTAGAATGCTCGCATTCCTGGCAATCCCACCGAAACGTGTATTTTAACGAAACTGCCATACATTTAGCTAATTTCCTCTCTTTGACAGTTCCGCGCAGTTGGCAAGCTGGATTTAAGAAGATGTACTAAGTTTTTTCTCATAGTGCCGATTCAGAGGCAACCGATTCATATAGTGGAATAGTGGAATAGTGGAATAGTGGAAGCCATTTTCAACATACTTTACCCCATCGTGCAACACAAAAATGGCACCGCACTATACTCACACACACACACACACACACACACACACACACACACACATACATACATACATTCCAGGCTTCTGCACTCAAAAGACACAACTTACTTCCGCTGGGAGAGTGGCCATATTACGTCGCGGAATACATCCAGTTCCGACGAGGCGACTGAACAACCCCATGGGGTATGCCAGCCAGCAATGCCATCCGGATCTTTTCCCTTACTTAAATCCTTTTCAATCCAAATCATAACATTATGAAAAGTTGTCTTTCCACCTCTCTTCCAAGCGCTTCGTACAAATGCGGTATTTTCCAATCGTCCAGCTTCACGATTGGTTCGCTCCCCTCATTTACATTACCACGATAGAGACTTGTCAGTCCGCTGCAAGTGTGGCTCACAGTGCGCGACACACCCACAGATGAATCAGACACAGCGTTATGGCACGGCTAACAGCAGCAGTGTGCGGGCAGCAGTGTGTGGCGTGTGAGGGATGGGCTCACAAATCAGCCGCCCTGTTGCACTGCCTCCCACACACGACGAATTAGCCCACCTGCACTTCGTTTGTGGCAGGAACACCAGCTCGCCCTCTCCTAAACTTGGTGTTTCCCTGTTACCGCCGGCCGGTGTGGCCGTGCGGTTAAAGACGCTTCAGTCTGGAACCGCGTGACCGCTACGGTCGCAAGTTCGAATCCTGCCTCGGGCATGGATGTGTGTGATGTCCTTAGGTTAGTTAGGTTTAAGTAGTTCTAAGTTCTAGGGGACTGATGACCACAGATGTTAAGTCCCATAGTGCTCAGAGCCATTTGAACCATTTGAACCCCTGTTACTTCATCCATATGTACCAGCAGTATTCCAAAAGCTACTGTGTACAACGTACATGCAGTGTTCCATAAAAACATTCAGAAAAATATCATCTCACTGAGATGAAACAACACTCAAATGTCAGAGGAGACAGTCAACATTCATTATAAATAAGTATCACCGTGAAGAATGACGTTGTTAAGTAAAGAGCTTCCAACATAACTCTGTTATTAGCATAGAGTAAATATCTCTGGAGTGAGCATTCACATGCGCAGAACAGATTTTGTGTTGTCAGCATACATTGCCGGTTGGGTCACGTGTTCTCGGGACGTCGTGTGTTTGTCCGTATAGCGCCCTGTATATTTCGAATGTCACTACATGCCTAGAACAGACGGATTCTTTTCGTGCATGTCGTGGATTATTTATATATGTTGCGCAGACATTTTAACAGTATCTATTTGATACCGGGAATAAACCAGCTACGTAAATTTTAAGGGCAAGTGATATTGCATTCTGCTTCTTTGCGATTAGTGTCACAGTTCAGATGCACTCGATTTTTGGTAGTTTTCAGTATGATACGGCACTTTATAGTATTACAGAGCCTGACGTACATTTTTGCAGTGATAGTCTTGCAAAACGACTTGACAGTACGCTAGTACTTTTGCAAGTGTCCGAAAAATACCGAATTTGCCTCACATTAGTGATTATATCCCTGCTAATTCGTCCTTTTTTCTGCTATTTCTGCGTATTTATTTTCTCGTTTTTGCGACCTAAAGCTTAATTTTTCTTACTGGTGACACTTTGAAGTGTTTATTTAACGCATTTTACGTACTTGCTCCCAGTTTATTAAATAAATAGTAGACTGAGCAAGAACGGGAAAAAAAGGCGATCGGAGAATAAATGTACTGCAAAGCAAATACAGTTGGTCATGTAACAGTCAACCCATATAACACCATTAAGGGAAGTTGAAAGTGACAAAAATGAAAGAGTTTGGGGACATGTTTACCAATATTTTACGCTTCTAGACACACTTAACATGGTCTCCTACTGTAACTTTATAGTAAACAAAAGGTTTGGACACACATATTATACGAAGACAATTACAGACTCCCACTCTATTGAATTTATCTGTCTCCCGTCTTTCAAATCTATATACATAATGGAGAAGTCACTGATAAATGCATGGAGGATAGTATTTGCTGAAACAACTAACCATTCCCTTTCCTGTTCCACTAGCAAATTTACGAGAGGAAGCGATTGTTTGTAAGCTTTTGTACGAGCCGTAATATCTATTATATGGTCATAAAATCGTAGAAAAATGGGTCTAATGACGCAAGCCTTAATTATAATGCGTCTCGAAATTTTTAAACATGGTACCCATGAAAAGTTACTATCCCTCCTTTCGCATTTTTTCTTTACATCCGTAGCAACTACAGCAATTCACCATTGCTATCACACTATCAACAAACAGTGAAAACACAACAAAAACTCTTGATATTATAAACTTCATACTGTGAGGAAAGCACGCACGCACAGCGAAGTCCCGAAAACACGTGACAATCCTGGTTTAATGTTGACAACATGTGCAGAGCGCAATGCTCACTCCAGAGATATTTACTCTATGGTTATTAGCTATTCATTCTCCATCGCTCTCTCTCTCTCTCTCTCTCTCTCTCTCTCTCTCTCTCTCGCTCGCTCGCTGTTTTTCCCTCTGTCTATAGTCGCGCGCACTCATACACACACAAAAAGCGTGCTCGAGCTCATGCACAAGCTAACGCACGCACAGATCACAGATGCAGCCTAGTTAAAACATTATTTTAGCGCATAGTTCGTAGTAACTGGTATAGCAAAATAAATAAGTAATAGCACCAATAGTTTGGTCACTGTTGTCCATGCCTAATTTGGATGAACTGATCATCGTCAAGAACATAAAATTATTCACATCCACCTGTATTGTATTACGTATTTGTTAGTGTTGCGTCAAAAAATAAATTAAATTGGAATTTTGTGCCGTTGAAACTTCCGTCAGCACTAAAATTCATCAATACAGTCAACAGTAAAAATACATTAGTGTAGCTACACAATGCTAGTACATTGTATGTATTCAGGTTGCACTTTTTACAGACTTGTACATAATTAAACCGTTGTTTGTCCTCCCCAACGACGACAGCTATTTTATTTTGATGAATAACGGCAGTTATGGGCATATTACCATTGACTCATATCAGTTCTGTGTCTAATTACGTACCTGCACTTTAACGGAAATCCACTGGGTAGGTGACAATTATGTCTGGTGTGTGGTTTGGTCAGTTCTCAGTAGATTTAGGCAGCCTATATTTGTGTCCCAGACATACCAGGCTGTTCCACATCACAAATCGTTTCGGCACATTAGTGGCTTGAGTGGCTTGATTGATTTCAAAACCTCTGATACATTGCAAAAAATATCTCGATAAAACCCTCAGTTGTCTTCACAGACTCATTATGACAGAAAATAAGGCTTCTTTCTTTACTTACATTCCATCCGAAAACTTGACGTCTGACAGAACTCGTCGTTGGTCTAATACCGTAACAGAAACGTAGGGCGAACCTGATCTTCATCGACAAAGTTAAGAAGGTTTTTGTTATTTCGTAGTGTTTTGATATAAGGGATTTGTGGCCCCCGGTGGCTCGGTAGAGAATAATAGTGAATGTACGACTTCTTCGGTTTGTTACAAAAAATGGTTCAAATGGCTCTGAGCACTATGGGACTTAACTACTGAGGTCATCAGTCCCCTAGAACTTAGAACTACTTAAACCTAACTAACCTAAGGACATCACACACATCCATGCCCGAGGCAGGATTCGAACCTGCGACCGTAGCGGTCACGCGGTTCCAAACTGACGCGCTTAGAACCGCACGGCCACACCGGCCGGCTCGGTTTGTTACACAAATTACCTATCTTGCTGTGAACAAAACTGTAACATGCAAAACATACAATGCAGAATACATTGCATTCACTACACTCATACACGAGATGTATATCAGTCAATTCTTCATCGCTAAACCTGTCCATATCATTGTTAAAAAACACCTAACACTGCTGAAAGAAACAAACCAGAGAAAGAACTGCGCAGTGTGAACGTTTGTTTCCAAACGAAACACACAGCCCGTAAGGTCGAAATTTGCTGTCTTGTACATACGTGTTCCGTGCAACACAGATACGAAAATAAATAGGGTAAAATCCAAACGCAGTGAAAATACTCTGTAACAAGCCACCGGAGACCACGGGTCCCTCATAACAAAATACTCAGAAAATGTCCTGACAACAGCTTCTGAAATTTTGTCGGTGAAAGTTCGTGTTCACCCTGTGTCGTAGACACACACACACACAGACACACACATCCAAACACGAGCAATGCTACTTATACGTGTAACAAATTTCATACACACTTGGATGATACAAGCGAAGCAGAGCTTCTCGCAGCAATTGCAGTTAAAAATCCTGTCTAAAGCGCTCATATGGGGAACCACGACATTACTGATTCCTCCTCCGAAGCCACAAAAAATACATCAGGGTATACCCAATAACGTGTCCTTGTTTCTGCTGAGTGGTATCGACAGCACACTGCTTTTCATGGATTCTCTGTCTTGGTTCTTTCCTCCGTGTCCGTCAGTTGGCTTAATTTGTGATACCTCTCTATCAATCTTCATTTCAGATTTGAATGTATGACACCTTAGTCCTTCACAGCTAGAGTAAACAGACCTGATAAGTGACGTGATTTACACACGCTCCATGTTTTCGTCGCTTTCTTAATCTCTGACACCTTTTCAAGCATCTGTCATCATTCTACAACTGCAGTGCAAGGTTGGTAGTAAAACCATTATTATCATTATTATTACTTTTTTACGCCATAACTCGCCTTCTATCACAATACCCTGTAAACAGTAAATAATCAGTAAGGATGTTTGTTACATGCAGGATGAGACTGGGGTAAGATAGTCCATCTCATATACGGAGTATGTCCAGAACGAATACATGTGTCGAGACACGTTTTCCGCTAAGCTAAAGAGGACAATCTGACAAATGTTTCAAGATACGCAAGTAATTTTTAACGTTTTTAGCTGCCGAATTTTATAACATCTTTCTTAATGGAATTATATATATTTTTATGGTTTTGTAAAGAGACATAACGACATAACACGTGTCAAACTTCATCTTGTAACAAGTCACAGCCACCACTCGCTATACCACCGTCTCCAGCATTTCGATTTCTGCATGTGTCACTGCATCATTTACTCAGTGTTGCGATTAAAATGATCCACATCTAAAAGCTTTTATTTACTGTGTGCCATTATATCATTGTTAATGGAGTAACTTTCAGTGTTTGGACTGTTCTAATTCCTGAATTCTCCTTGCTTCCTCCCTCCCCACAAAATTTTGCTTTGATAAGAGAATCTTCATTTCTTCTACGTTTCTATATAGATGTTATTCTTGTTGCTTTTCATTAATTTGATTTTTTTATCATTAATACGAACTCTGTCCTTATCAACACACACACCTTACATTCGGTAGATTTCCTACGTCTTTATCATTTTGAGGAGATAAGAAGAAAACAAGCATGAACCACAAGGTTGCTGTCTTCCCTCTTTGTAATTTTATCCACTGTCAAATTTCATTTTACTCCTCCGTCGCCTCCGCATAAGATAGTACGGATGAAACATGTGACAGGAACTGGAGCAACAAACTTCCAATGCCGTGATATGTACTACATGCTTGGATATACAAATAATTAGCACTTCAGTATCAACATACAAAGTAGAAGTAACGCCATCTATTTTCTGCATGTAAAGAAAGAATACACAACAGGTTTCTCAGTTAGAAATCTTATTTGAGTGTTGGTTGTGCATGAGAAGATCCTGGTGTGCTTCGTGTACGAAGAAGGAAAGTCTACCAACACGTTTCGGAGTTAGACAGTGACAGTAGTGTGGCCGATCGAAAGTGCGTTTTGTCGCTCCACGATATTGTTATCCGCGTAAGACAGAATACCACGACCGTCATACGAATATGAAATACTAACTGAGTACTCGGCATTACCTGGGTATTTATTATTCGAACCTCTTATTAGACCATCCCCTGTTTTCCTCTCTCTCTATCTCCGCCTTCACCTATTCTCTGTCTATCTACCCCATTTCCTCTCCCTGCTCATCTCTATCACCCCCCCCCCCCATACGTCCATCTCATCACCCCTCTATCTGTCATTCAGTTCCTTTCCCCTGTCTCCTTCTCCCCCTCTCCCATGCATTTCCATCTCTCGTCCTATTCCTCTTCCTCTCTCTGTTCATCTGCCAATCATTCTTTTCTCTGTTCACTTCCTCCTCTCCCCCTGTCTGTCCGCTTTCTCCTCCCCTAATTCCGTCCAAATCTTCCACCTATCAGTGCTTATTTCCTCCATCCCCCTCATTGTCTGTCCATCTCCCCGTCCCTTCATTTCTCTCAACGTTATCACACTGGTGGTTCTTAGCCCTACAGTATTTTTCTCCAGTTTGTAACAATAGCAGACACAGGAGCGGCACCAAGCCGCCTATTCGGTCGAATCTACTTTCTGCCTTCAGCATCTCGGTGGACATGTTTGCAGGCTCCAACAAGGACGAAAGTTATCAGACTGCATTTGCTCATCGTCACACGGGCAAAGCGCCTGGTAGGATGGAACGAGGTCCCATTGGAACACAAACACCTCTAGTTGGCATAGCCAGAAATTTGGATAACAGGCATTACATTTTGAGGTGTTAAGGCCATTTCCATTGAACAAAATAACGCAAGACTCCATGTTGCTCTCTGTAATGAAATGAAATGTGGCATTGTTGGCCGGCAGACCCCGTCTGGAGGAGTTTGGCCGCCGGGTGCGTCTTATTTCAGGTGACGCCACACTGGGCGGCTTGCGCGCTGGTGATGATATGATGATGAGGACAAAACAACACCCAGTTCACGGGCAGAGAAAATCTCCAACCTGACCGGGAATCGAATTCGGGACTGCTGCATAGTAAGCAAACACGTAACCACACAGCCAAGCAGGCGGAGACCCTCTGCAATAAAACGACATCTAACGGGACCTTTTTTCCCAACTAGTGAAATATGCGATATCACGGCACCTCGTTTATGAAGTACATTATCCATTACTGTGGATGTTCACAAACGTTTCTAACCAACGAGCGTAACTTTTGCCTTAAATACATATATTTTGTATACATATGGTCACTTTATGTTGAGATGCACTTTCTAGATTGGTTTACAGAAATTCAACAGCAAATTATATTTAAACAAAACTGCATTACTTAGGAATACTTTTAGGGGACTATTTCAAATGTATATAAAACTGATATCCCATTTATAATTTTATGTTTCTTGTGGTGTCACCGCCAGACACCACACTTGCTAGGTGGTAGCCTTTAAATCGTCCGCGGTCCGTTAGTATACGTCGGACCCGAGTGTCGCCACTGTCAGTGATTGCAGACCGAGCGCCGCCACACGGCAGGTCTAGAGAGACTTCCTAGCACTCGCCCCAGTTGTACAGCAGACTTTGCCAGAGATGAATCACTGACAAATACGCTCTCATTTGCCGAGATGATAGTTAGCATAGCCTTCAGCTACGTCATTTGCCATTACCAGTTTATATTGAGATTGTAATTAATGTATCAACAAGAGCGATGTTCTCCAATTATGGATTAAAGTTAAGTATTCAAGCAACTACGTTCTTTTCTTGATAGGATAATTACTTTACCTTGTTCCAGACCTCACGCCAGTCTGCGTGAGATTAAACGCGTGGATTTCGGCCTCCTCTAGCAACACGGTGTTCGCTCTTCTGCCAACACATCATTTCTTATATCGATATGCAGTCGATGTAGTAATATAACAGGAAGTTTCCAATTGTAATATCTGTAAATGTTTTAACTTTTAATAACTTTACTTATGCCTTGCCCATACTTTTATTTTTCAACAACCTTACGCGTTTGCCGGCCGAGGTGGCCGAGTGGTTCTAGGCGCTACAGTCTGGAACCGCGCGACCGCTACGGTCTCAGGTTCGAATCCTGCTTCGGGCATGGATGTGTGTGATGTCCTTAGGTCAGTTAGGTTTAAGTAGTTCTAAGTTCTAGGGGACTGATAACCTCATTTGAACCTTACACGTTTCGACTTCCCTCATTTTGAAAGTCAGTATTATGTCAGTCATATAAAATCATTAGACTCATTGTACCACGTCAATATTATCGATCACGAGTGCACTTGTCTCATGATCGAGAATGTTGAATTTTATGGCTGACATAATACTGACTTTGAAAATGACCGAAGTCGAAATACAGAAGGTTGTTGAAAAATAAAAGTATGGTCAAGGCATAAGTTATTAAAAGTACATGCAAATGGTCACGTCGTCTCAAAGCATTTTTATGCAAACTGCAAATGTTTTAACCTTTGTGGAAGCTGCTACTGCAAAAAAATTTTGCGTAAATACACGTCTTCAAGAAACGTTCAATAAGCTAAATTTGATGAGTAATCCAACACGGAATTCACACTAACATAGTGTTGACTTATCGGAAGTTCTAGAAGCTTTAGCAAAATACATCTTGTCTTACATAATTTTTTGCAGACATTAAGTATGTCAGACTATTTTTGATGCGGACTAAGTCAACATCTATAAAGCTCTCTGCAATATCTTCGGCATATAGACAATTAAAATAGTTCTATGTTTCATGTTTTGAGATTTTCATGTGGAAAGTGTGAAACTTGGTGGAAATAAATAAACCACATTTTCCGTCAGAATAACTATAAACTCCGTGCCGTGTCATTTAATATCATATAACATATTACGCAACATTTCATCGCCTTTGCACACTGACGCCGTCTTAAAAAGCGAAGTGAGATTTTTACAGTTGTTTGATGTCACCTTTCTTGCACCTGAATATACATTGGTTGCTAACCAATGGACGTTTTCATGCAATGTCAACGTCAACTACAAACACAAGGGAGGGACATAATACCATGCTGTCTTCACTCATTTCTATATCAAAGTTTCGACTGTTGCCGTGGCCTCAATGGTCTTGAGAACTGTCCCATTGGAAACATTTGATGCTAGGATGCAAAAATCCAGTGTGATTTACGAACTTTGTCAGTATAAAATGAAATGCACGTATCCGTCATTCAAGCTCATTCCGATGCAATGCCGTGCCGTATTAGTGTCATTCTTTCTGCCGTAAATAGCAGCACTGTGTGCAGGCTGCCAGCTGTGAGCCTACACGTGTATTGTCGAATTAATGTCCGATGCCAGGTGGACTTTCTGTCAGTCTGGCAGTTCCTCATTTATTCAGTTACGTAATTTAAAGTTCGCGCAATGGATGTAGGGAAATGAGTCCTCGTAAATGAATAAAAGGGTGCTGGTCTTGCAAAATCATCAAGTCACAAGGGGCAGGGATTATCTACCTGCAGAATAGTTAAGAAAGAGAGTCCAGTAATGTCCCGTTATTTATTTATACTAACAGTCACTCACATGAGTTAATTTCCGGAGTTCCCCAAGGGAGTGTGGCAGAACCGTGAGCGTTTACGGTACACACTGGTGAGCCAAAACATTATAACCACCCACTTAATGGCTTGTTTGTCCGTCACTGCAACGAAATACATCACTGATTCTACGTATCACCGGATCCGACAGTTTGTTGGTAGGTTTCTGGAGCTATGTGGTGTTAAATGTCTACACACAGGTCATTTAACTCGCGTAAATAACAGGCTACTCATCTGCTAACACAGTGATGGCACCCGATAGCGCCCCAGATGGGTTCCACAGGACTTACAACAAGCGAGACATCAACGTGAGTTCACTATAATGCTCTCCAATCCACTGTAGCACCGTTACGGCTCCGAGACACGGACATATTGTTGAAAGATGACATTGACGTCGTGGAAGACATCAAGCAAGAGAGTGCAACAGAGGTCCACTAAAGAGACTGCTTACACCACGCTCGTCCGCCCTTTTCTGGAGTACTGCTGAGCAGTGTGGGATCCGCATCAGATGGGACTGACGGATGACATCGTAAAAGATCAAAGAACGGCGGCTCGTTTTGTATTATCGCGAAATAGGGAAGATAGTGCCACAGACTGATACGTGAATTGGAGAGGCAGTCATTAAAACAACGGCGCCGTTCGAGAGTGGAAGGTAGAGAAACAGCTTGAGGGTGTTTCACTAACCCTCTGCCAGGCACTTTACTGTGAATAGCATCACGTAGACGTAGACACAGACGTTTGCAGCTATTAGGGTGTCTTTATTACTGCCACAGGTCCCATGCAAGCGCTGTAGAATGTCTCTCATAGGATAATACTGTTCCCATCAATCTGTGTTGGTGGCGCGTTGCGAGTTTCGAGTCCCCGTTCAACTCGATGACGGCGCTCTAAAGAAAACAAAGGAAAAATGTGATTCACCCGAAGAGCCGACACGTTTCTATCACTTTATGGTCGAATCCCGATGTTTCAGTGCCCACTGCAGTCGTAACTGATGATGTCGTTGGGTCGCCATGTGAACACTTATAGGTGGTCTGCTGTGGAGTTCCATGTTCAACAGCGTACGATGAACGGTGCCCTCCGAAACACTTCTGTGTGCACCAGCTTTGTGGTCATTCGGCAGAGATGCCACAGAGCACGACCGCTCATAATTTACAGAGCAGACAAGCTTCCAAAACCCTCTTTCTGTGAAGGGTCGCAGACGTCCAACCATTTACCGCCCAGTGATAATTCCACTGTCCTTCTACCTCTCACGACAGTAGCACGTGAACGTTCGACAAGCTTCACCGTTTTCGAGACAGTCGTTCACGGGCTCTACGTAATAATAATTTGACCTTAGTCAGAGTCGCTTGTCTCTCTGGATACCGCCATTTTCAGCCCATATCTTCGCTAGGGCGATCCCCCGTCCGTGTCTGCTCAGCTTACACACTTCTGTTACCACGTCACGTGCCCGCAACGCCACCAGATGGCTCCAAAGTTGTGGTGGACAGTGGTAGTAATGGTTCATCTAGTACAAAGCTTCGGAATTTCTTTATGACTGTTAGTATATGATGCAGCTGTCTATACTAAAGTAGCAACACCAGAACGCAGTATCCTTTCAGAGAATGACCTACGGAGCACTGATGAATGGTGGAAGCTCTGGCAGCTGACTCTGAACGTCAATAAATGTAACCTGTTTCAGATACGTATGGAACGAAATCCACTGCTGTACTAGCACTCTACTGATGACAAATTGCTGGAAACAGCATCTACCGTAAGACATCTAGGAATAACTATCGAGAACAACCTTAAGCGGAGGACCACATCAAATGGGAGGAGAAGCAGATGTTAGACTGGGATTCATAGGAAGAACCTCTGCAAGTAACCCACGAAAGGAGTGGCTTACAAGGAGGTTGTTCAACCTCGTAAGAGTCTGAGATTGATGAACAATACTCAACCGATTCTTGCGTATTGTTCATTAATCTCGGACTCTTACGAGGTAGTACTGATAGAACAAATAGATAGGGTTCAACGAAGAGCGGCACGATTCGCCACTGGATCTCTTGGTCGGCACGAGAGCGTTATTGAGATGTTCAACAAATTCTAAACGCAGGCGCTACAGATAATCGTTGTGAATTACGGAGAGCGCTTTCCGTGAAGAGTCGAGCAACATATTACTTCCTCCCACATATATCTCGTGAAATGACTATGACGAGAAAATTCGGGAAGCTGGAGTTAATGCAGAGGATTACCTACAATCTTATTTCCCATGCGCCATTCGAGAGTACATGTAAATGTAGATGCGATTAATGTGTAGATGAGAAACTTTACATGGGGTAATACGCATCCGAAAGCCATCAGTATACATGGAGGCATTAAGTTACGCCGATCATACATTAGCGGGACGTTGCCCACAATCGAAAGGAAACAAAAAATATTATCTCTGGGAATTGCGTTTGAATCTGCATTAACTGACTGTATAAATGGTTGCATAGGAGATAATGTTAGCCATTTGACACTACAGTGAGCAATTTCGCACAAACATTGAAACAACCAAAAAATTACGAAAATCTTTCAAACGGCACTAATCAAATCAAACGGCGATGCCCGGTCGAACTACATCGTTCCCACTTTCATTTTAAACCAAATATCGATGCGAATCTGCGCATACTGATTATCCGAGTTGCGTCCAGCGTCCGAGTTGAAGCGTCTGGCTCTCCGCCGTTCGGCGGTGCAGCATCTACATCTCCCTCGTTGAGCGCAGAGTAGCGTCCCCGAATTTCTGCCCGACCTACCGTTGAGTGCCGAAGAACTTGTCTTAGCCTGCTGGCGTCCCCGTGAAAGAAAATGCGTGCCTAACACCAACATCGGCAAATCTAATCCTGTGTCTAGTTGTCTGTCTATCGAACCAGAGCAAATTTTCCTTCCGTAATCCCTCCTCCTCGGCTATGCTCCTGAGAAACACCTGCCAAAAATATCAGCGGCCAATGAAGGCGCATGATCCATTGTCTCCAATGAGACCAGAGAAAATCCCGATGGCGTTTTCCCTCCTTAAGACAATTTCCAAACAGGTGGCGTGACGCGACACAGCGGACGAAATCGCGCATTCCGTAACTAACACGTACAGCGTCGTCATATAGCCTGGGTAATTGCGTGTGCGGGGGGACTGTCCTTCCCAAAGTCGCTCTGTTGAGAAATTTTCGAGCCTGACTAACACAAGCGGATCACAGTCAATTCGGCCAAGTACGGAGCCTTTCAGTCGCCACCTAATCAATACGTGTGGAGATTTCCCCTTTCTAAAGTCACTGTTGTCCCCAAACTCTTGCCTGTACAAAGGGGCAGACACCGCGTCATCGTGTCCTCACAGAGTGGATGGCGACGGCAACTCGTGGTCTCCAAGGGACTTCGAAATTAACATACCAAATCCCACCTCGTTATATTGTGTAAACTTTGCTACTTAACTCAGATTAATATTTCCCCTGCGTTTCCATGTACAGAAGAGAGAGGAATGTGAATGCTATTTACTTACTATGCATTAATTATTTCTGTGATAACTGCTGCGAAGTCGTTCACCCATCCACGTCGGTAGCTGCAGGGTCAGCGCGACAGATTACTCACCCAAGGGGCCTGGGTTCGATTCCCGGCTCGATCGGAGATTTTTTTCCGCTTAGAGACTGGGTGCTGTGTTGTCTCTAAGTTCTGATCGTGGTAATTGACTAAATAAATCGTCTCCAAGACAATGCCGCATCGTTTTTCCAGCATTTATGGTTGAATAGACACGATCCGAAACCAATAAACTGAAATAAAAGCTTGGACTCCCAATGATTACTGGCGGAATTAATCTTAAGTGGTGACCAAAATTAAACGACATGATAACGAGTCAGTCAGAAAACGACAAACTAACGTCATGTGCACTAAATGCCCTGCCCTGTGCGCATCTTAAATCACCAAATTTAATGAAATATTCTTCGTACCATACTGTGCAAATCCAATAAGGGAAATTTTGTTACTTTCTCACTTTATTGGTGTTACATTTCTCTTAAGCAGCAGTGCATATTTTTTTATACGTTATGTCTCTCTCGGTTTCCATGTTTCTTATTTCTCTCCACAAGCAGAAGTAAGTGAGGAAGATATATGGCATATATCCTGTCGTACCTCATTATGTGTGGCCACAAAGAGATTTATAACGATGAATCTCCCTACAAGCTTTCAAGCTCTCATAGGGAGCTCTACACTGTGCACGGAGCGCGCACATACGTGTCTGGCGTCCAGGCAGTTTCGCACCGATCGGATGCACACCCATGTCCGCATCTTCCGGCCGCGGTGGTCTAGCGGTTCTAGGCGCTCAGTCCGGGACCGCACGACTGCTACGGTCGCAGGTTCGAATCCTGCGTCGGGCATGGATGTGTGTGATGTCCTTAGGTTGGTTAGGTTTAAATAGTTCTAAGTTCTAGGGGACTGATGACCACAGATGTTAAGTCCCATAGTGCCCAGAGCCATTTTTTTTTTTTTTTTTTTTTTTTTGGTGCGTATCTGCCTGCAAACCGTTACTGTATTAACGCCTCCTCCCCCTCCCTCCCCCTTTTCAGCCAGACAACAGAAACAATCAGAGCCACTTATGTGCATTTTGTTCTAATAACATAGTCGGGTAGAACAGTATTCTATTCGTGATTTGGTTTCTTAGGTTAGACTTTTATTTATCATTCTACTGGATGCGCCCTGTTCCAGTTTAGTAATTACAAAGCCTGTCTTACAATCAACAATTTTACAAAAGACTCGCACATACACTGAACATGTCAACTAACAATAAAATGAATGCGAATGCTCTTGACACTTTCGTAATTTTAGTAGAATAATGAATTATAGAAATATGGATCAAAAACAGGAACATGAGGAAGGTACATGTACTACATCTGTGAGAGTTTTGCAAAATAAATTAATTATGAGATAATAAATCTACTTCTTCATATAAATTCCGGAATCCACCATCCGTTGGCGGAGCTTACCTTATACCACTGATAATCATTACCTGTTGTGTTCCACTCGTAAATGCTTCCATGCGAGCTCTGAGTTATCATACCTTAGCGGACCTAATGCCAGGTAAACGTTGCTGGCAGTAGAATCGTTCTGCAGCCTGTCACAGAAGTCAGTTTACAAATCTTTTTCGACATTTTTTCGCTAACAGGGAGTCTCCTCTTCTCTAGGGAGCATTTCCATAACATTCGCATGTTGACTGAACCTACCAATAACAAATTTCGCGACACGCATATCAATTGCTTCGATGTCTTCCTATAATCTGACCTGGTGGGGACCCCAAATATTCAAAAATTGGTAATACAAATTTTCTGTACGCTCCCTCTTTTATAGATGAGCTGCACTTCCCTATATTTCTCCCAACAAACTGAAAGCGATCGTTCGCCTTCCCTAAAGCCTACGTTACAAGCTTGTACCATTTCATGGCACTTTGTAACTATATGCCTATATATTTAATCGACGTCACTGTGTCAGATGGTTGAGTGGTTCCACAAGATGTTAATGTAATGATGTAGACTCTTCTGCTGTTACGTACTTTTCCTAGGTGTCTGGAAGACTCTCAAGATAACACCTTCCACTCACACCTTAAGCGAACAGAATTATTCCTTCGTCTGTGCACATCACTAAGGACGAGCAGAAAAAATTGTAAATCGCAATTAGAGGTACACTGATAAGACTGGTAAAAACTGTAAAATAGTGAATAATTTTATTAGATCAAATAATTGTTCATAAACTAGTCCTAACGGATTTTTTCATTCTTGACTATTGATGTTGTCAAGTCGAAACTACAATCAAGTCCAGATCCGAAGACAGGATCGTCATTTAAATACAGAACTTAGAACTGATAGCACGTTTAGCATAAGATCAATGTACAGCCCGGTCAGAGCGTGCAGCTATTTACACAACCATCGAATATTCCAGTATGCTGATATTTATGCAAGCAACGAATATCCAGAACATAGGAACATTAAAAACATATGTCAAGAACCCTCCAGAAATGATAAATAAGAAATGACTACTATTTTTCGGTTGAAGAGTTGTAGACTACTGTGGAAGCTTAGTCTATAACCTTTTCAGCACCTTCAGGAATTTGTACTAGAACTATCCATATCCCAAAATCTCTAACGTCGAAATTCTGCCTCAGCATTCTCGTCATACAATGCCTGAACTTGAGAAGATGCTAGCGCCTCCTTAATAAGACTGAAACGTCTTTCTTGCTCTTCGTTACAGGAAATTTACAGGAAAATTTGGCGGCCCCCCTGAAACGTCCCCTTTTTAACAATTCTGCATGACTGTCCTTAAACTGACACACAATATTTTGTTAGCGCAACGCAATCTGACTTTCAAAATTCCCTACTAAAGAATGGCCCTGACTAACATTAAACTATACCTTTCACAAATCACTTACCTCACAAAAATCTTCGCTGCTCAAGCTACTGCAATACAGCGAGCGCCACTACTGCCAGCTAAATAAAAGATTCAAACTATGGAAGGCACTAACTACTGATAGGGATAGTTAGCAAATGAAAGATATTAATAGAGAACAAACAATATATTTACCTTGATATCATCATATATAAATATAGCAGTTCATGACAAATTACAAATCTCCGCCATCTCTCTCCCCACATCCACCACTGCTGGCGGCTCACCTCCAACTGCGCAACGCTACGCGCTGTTCACATACAGCTGCCGCTGCCCAACACTACAATGGCAGACAACAATGCAAACTAGCCACAGACTGCACACAGCACAGCCAGTGATTTTCATATTGAGCGCTACGTAACGTTGCCAATAAAAAAACCTAAACAGCCTACTTACATAGAGAAAACATGAACAGCCTACTTACACCCCCTAAGACATTGCCGCCGAAGTGGCCGTGCGGTTAAAGGCGCTGCAGTCTGGAACCGCAAGACCGCTACGTCGCAGGTTCGAATCCTGCCTCGGGCATGGATGTTTGTGATGTCCTTAGGTTAGTTAGGTTTAACTAGTTCTAAGTTCTAGGGGACTAATGACCTCAGCAGTTGAGTCCCATAGTGCTCAGAGCCATTTGAACCATTTTTGAACCTAAGACATTTCTTGAAAGAGACCTACATGGGTACAGAAGACGTTTATGAATCGCCGATAGTATGAGCACATTCTGAGAAAACGTTTTACATTACTAATGTGGTGCGGAGTCGGAAAATCTGTGATCCCTCCGTTTTCTTTGGATTTGAACGGACTCCGTCATCATTCGCTAGTTGCCCCAGGATTTTTATTTCTTCGCCGATGAAGAGGCACTTTTTAGGATTCAGGCAGAAACCTGCAGCCTGAAAATATATCAAAACCGTTGTCAGGCAGCTTCGTTGTTTTTAAATTTTCTTCGAAAAAATGATAATGCCATTCAGCCAGTAAACACAGGTTGACCATTTAAGATGTCTAAGCGGGTTGTCCATCATACGACTGAAGGTTTTATAGTCCAAATGGCACACTTTTGAACTCATAGAGGCTCTCAGGTTTTAAGAAGGCTGTCTTTCTACATGTCCATAGTTGAGAAACACTCTCTCCTTTCAAGGAATCTTGTGTGTAATCAGTGTGCGGCAATAGATAGACATCTTCCTTCGTGACATTGTTCAGTCTTTGTACTCGATACGGAAAGGCCATGTACCATCCTTCTTCGCAAGAACCACAAGAGAATGCCAGGGACTCTCTAATGGTATAATGATGTACCATCTTGCAGCATCTTCTCAACTTCTTACAGGATTATCTGTCGTTCAGCCAACAACTTTGTGAGCACTGGCTGTTGGATGAACCCCAGTGTCGATAATTTGTTTTGACATGAGTCGCTTGGTCTCTCTTCTCTCTACTCAGGATCTGAAACGATCCAAAAATTTTTGTAGAATGGCTATCCCTTGCAAATGTTTGTTTCTCAGTCAGGCCAGATATTATTGGCAGTGCAATAGTAGCTACGTCCCCTGAAATGTCTGCAGTGGTTGCGGAAGACAATTCTTTCTTGACACACTAAACTGTCTTTCCTCGATTGCCCCTACACAGGGACCTTTAGTGTTCACAATTAATTATCTGAAATTCCCCGATAATCCTTATGATCGTCACTATATGAGAGCCTGAATAGCAGTTGAAAAAAAATTCGCAGTTTAACTGGGCATCTCGACTAATGACTGGAACTCGCCTTACTTATGATGGTTGGATAACAACTCCTTCAATGTCAATCAAATGACCACTGCAGTCTTTGCACCTTGGAAGAGCTTCGTCAATCTGGAGTCTGATCTTCAACAGTCTATGACTGCTTTTGCTGCTTGCAAAACGTCCCATACGAGAATAACATTACGACTATTGTATATTGTATTAAAATTTAGAGTGCTGTATTCTGTCATTGATAGAAATTCTTGTAATACATGTCAATTTCGGCTGGACATATTATCCATTAGCGAACTTCAGTGCAAGTACTTTCGTATCATGGTACTTCTTAACCTGACGATGGTAATCAACCAACGTCGTAGAAAAGGAAGCTCCTAAGTCAGCTGCACCCAGACAGGCGTGCTATCGATGATGAAATCAATGAGATTTCCTGAAATTTTGGTGAAGTTCTTGGAGAATTTTGTTCTGTGGAGGCTTCACCTCCATAAATGGTCACCTCGCTAAGTTTTCTTTAATTCAATGGCTAGGCGATTGGCTGGTACCTCTGTACGGTGATGGAGAATGCCTAAGACGTGTTTGAAAACAACCTCACCAAGGATTTCGTCCCACAGATTGACTATAATTGTCTGCAGTCGACTGGTGTGACTGTTGCAATGGTTGTGGTCTTGCGACATAGTAGTTATTGAACACTCGTTTTCTCTCTCTGCATTGCAGGGCCCCAACAGTGAAAACATACCAGAGTATCGTTCGCTGTCCACGAAATGCGTGTTGTTCTTGGGGAGTTATATTTAATGAATGAGCAATACTGTGTCGAGGCCTTGTGCCTATTCAGCCAGCAACCAAGAACACAGATGGGCTATGTGGACATAGACCTCGCAGGGGACCTCTTCAGACGACAAATCCGGGATGACAGTGCTCTGCCGGGCCATTAGGTGGCAACCCAAACGCCCCACGAGTCACTTTCCCCTTTCCCCACAGACTTTTTCTACTCAATGGGTAATGTGACCAAAAGTAGTATCTGCAGTTTCCTGGCACCTGTGTAGTATGTAGGCCCATCCGTGGGCTGTGATCGAGCAGTTTGACCCTGCCCAGACACTGATTGTGGAAGCATTCTCACAATGAGGTTTTCACTCTGAAGCCGCCGCTATGACGACGACGCCATCCATACCGACCTTCGCCTCCAGGACCTGCCAGCTATGGACCTACACTATTCATCGCCTCTACACCAAAGAGACGTGCCCTCTGATGCTGAGAGCAGCAACTAGACTGTGTAATATGTGCCTTTTGTTTTTCGTCAGCTATATGCCAGATTTAAACTTCATGCAGGGAAGGGTAAACTGGCAGGGGGGGGGTCACCTGTACTGATGAATGTACCTCTTTTTTAGACTAAGTGTCCAATGAGAAGTTCAGGCAGGCAGGTGCTAAAGAGTTCCAAAACTCACAAAATTCTCACAACAGGAAGGTAAATAATAATGTTACCAATATTTAACCAAATATTGGTGGATTAAAGAAAAAAGTAGATTCCCGCAAAAGTAAAGTAAAAAATAATGTTATCATTCTTCACCAAAATATTACCGGATTGAAGAATAAAGTAGATGAGCTCCTGGTTTGTTTAGATGACACTGAATCTGATAATGTAATAGATATACTATGCCTGTCAGAGCATCACATTGTGTCTGATATGGAAAACGTAAATATCATTGGTTATAAACTAGCTGCACATATGAGTAGAGAGAATAAGGTGAGAGGAGGAGTTGCCTTATATGTCAAAAGTTATCACTGTGTAGAAAGCTTAGATCCAAAAAATGTTTTGTCTAGAGCAACATATAGAAGCATGTGCCTGTCAACTTAAACTGAAGGAGGGCTCTTTTATAATTGTAACAGTACATAGGTCCCTTCAGGAAACTTTCATCTATTCCTGGAAAACTTGGACGCCTTGATGTGCTATCTGTCAGATAGGGGAGAGCAAATTATTATTTGTGGGGACTTCAGTGTTGATTCACTGAAAGAGTGTAATAGGAAGAATGACCTGGAAGTCTTGTTCGGTTCTTTCAATTTGACATCTGTCATTAATTTTCCTACTTGGGTAGTAAAGGACAGCAGCACATTGATAGATAACACTTTTATAGACCAAGATAGGTTTAAAAACATAAATTCTTGTCATGTTTATAATGTCCTTTCTGATCATGATGCTCAGCTGGTTACAGTATATGACATAGCTCCATTCAGTAATTCAAAACTACCCTCCAAATTTGTGTGTTCAATTACTGAATCAACAATTAGAAATTTCAGAGAAAATCTCCAGCAGTTAGACTGGGATGAGGTGTACAAGGAACCCGATGCTAATTTAAAATATAACTTATTTCATGATACACTAGTAAGAGAATTTGAAAACTGTTTCCCCAAGAAAGTAGTTAAATATAATTATAAGAAACCATGCAGAAATCCTTGGCTTACTAAAGGAATAAACATATATTGTAACCACAAAAGGGAACTGTATCTAACAACAAGAAAGAGTAATGAGCCAGAAACAGGCAAATATTATAAAAACTACTGTTGTACACTAATAAAGGTTATTAAGAAGCCCAGAAGCATGTACATCATGTCTGAGATTAATAGCCCTGATAACAAAATAAAAACAATTTGAAATTTTATTACAAGTGAGTCAGGGCAACCAAGAGTACAGAATAACGACATCACCATCAAAGTGAATGGAAACTTGTAAACAACGAGCCAGAAGTCGAAAACATTTTGAATAATCATTTTTTAAATGTTGTAGAGAACATAGGATCTAAATGTTCATTAGAAGAAGCAAGGTAGTTAATGGAAGAGGCCTTACCCACACCATTTGATACAACTGAAATTCCACCCACCTCTCCTTCTGAAATTAGGAAGATAATAAACTCTCTCAAGAATAAAAGCCGACATGGAATTGATGGCATTTCCAGCAGGACAATAAAAGCTTGATCCCAAGAAATAATTGGGATTCTTAGCCACATATGCAATAGCTCTCTGAAGCAGGGTATTTTCCCAGAGAGACTGAAGTATGCCATTGTTAAACCACTGCATAAAAAAGGGGATACGTCTGATGTCAACAACTACCGTCCAATCTCTCTTCTGACTGCCTTATCCAAAATTCTTGAAAAAGTAATGTATTGTAGAGTAGCTTCACACCTTTGTAAAAATAAAGTTTTAACAAAATTAGAGTTTGGTTTCCAGAACGGTTTTTCAACGTAGAAGGCTATATATACTTTCAATAATGAAATATTAAATGCTCTGAGTTTTGGTTGGGATTTTTTGTGATCTATCAAAGGCTTTTGATTGTGTAAATCATGGAATACTTCTAGATAAGCTCAAGTACTGTGGTATGAATGGGATAGTGCTCAAATGGTTTAAATCATACCTAACTGGAAGAGTGTAGAATGTTAAAATAAGCAGTTCAAATAATATGCAAAAAACTGGTGATTTCTCAAACCAGGGAACAATCAAGAATGGGGTGCCACAAGGTTCGGTCCTGGGTCCTCTGCTGTTCTTAATATATATTAATGACTTGCCATTCTATATTCACGAAGATGTAAAGCTGGTACTTTCTGCCGATGATGCAACTATAGCTATCACACCCAACAGACAAGAATTAACAGGTGAAATTGTAAACGATGTTTTTCAGAAAATCATTAAGTGGTTCTCTGCAAATGGGCTCTCATTAAACTTTGACAAAACACAGTATATAAAGTTCCTCACAGTAAATGGAATGACACCATTAATAAATATCAGAAATCGGTAGCTAAGGTAGAATATTCGAAATTTCTAGGTGTATGCATTGATGAGGGGTTGAACTGGAAAAAACACACTGAGGATCTGCTGAAACGTTTGGGTTCAGCTACTTATGCTATTAGGGTCGTTGCAAATTTTGGTGATATACATCTCAGTAAATTAGCTAACCATGACTATTTTCATTTTCTGCTTCCGTATGGCATCATATTCTGTGGTAACTCATCATTGTGTAAAAGAGTGTTCATTGCACAAAAGCGTGTAATCAGAATAATTGCTGGGGCTCATCCAAGATCATCCTGCAGACACTTATTTAAAGAGCTAGAGATCTTCACTGTAGCCTCACAATATATATATATTCACTTATGAAATTTGTTATTAACAATCCGAATGAATTCAAAAGTAATAGTAGTGTACATGGCTACAACACTAGGAGAAAGGATGATCTTCACAACTCAAGGTTAAATCTAACTTTGGCTCAGAAGGTGGTAAATTATGCTGTCACAAAAGTCTTTGGTCATTTAGCTAATACCATCAAAAGTCTGACAGTTAGCCATGTAGCATTTAAAAGGAAATGAAAAGAATTTCTTAATGGAAACTCCTTCTACTCATTAGATGAATTTTTGGATATACACTCCTGGAAATGGAAAAAAGAACACATTGACACCGGTGTGTCAGACCCACCATACTTGCTCCGGACACTGCGAGAGGGCTGTACAAGCAATGATCACACGCACGGCACAGCGGACACACCAGGAACCGCGGTGTTGGCCGTCGAATGGCGCTAGCTGCGCAGCATTTGTGCACCGCCGCCGTCAGTGTCAGCCAGTTTGCCGTGGCATACGGAGCTCCATCGCAGTCTTTAACACTGGTAGCATGCCGCGACAGCGTGGACGTGAACCGTATGTGCAGTTGACGGACATTGAGCGAGGGCGTATAGTGGGCATGCGGGAGGCCGGGTGGACGTATCGCCGAATTGCTCAACACGTGGGGCGTGAGGTCTCCACAGTACATCGATGTTGTCGCCAGTGGTCGGCCGAAGGTGCACGTGCCCGTCGACCTGGGACCGGACCGCAGCGACGCACGGATGCACGCCAAGACCGTAGGATCCTACGCAGTGCCGTAGGCGACCGCACCGCCACTTCCCAGCAAATTAGGGACACTGTTGCTCCTGGGGTATCGGCGAGGACCATTCGCAACCGTCTCCATGAAGCTGGGCTACGGTCTCGCACACCGTTAGGCCGTCTTCCGCTCACGCCCCAACATCGTGCAGCCCGCCTCCAGTGGTGTCGCGACAGGCGTGAATGGAGGGACGAATGGAGACGTGTCGTCTTCAGCGATGAGAGCCGCTTCTGCCTTGGTGCCAATGATGGTCGTATGCGTGTTTGGCGCCGTGCAGGTGAGCGCCACAATCAGGACTGCATACGACCGAGGCACACAGGGCCAACACCCGGCATCATGGTGTGGGGAGCGATCTCCTACACTGGCCGTACACCACTGGTGATCGTCGAGGGGACACTGAATAGTGCACGGTACATCCAAACCGTCATCGAACCCATCGTTCTACCATTCCTAGACCGGCAAGGGAACTTGCTGTTCCAACAGGACAATGCACGTCCGCATGTATCCCGTGCCACCCAACGTGCTCTAGAAGGTGTAAGTCAACTACCCTGGCCAGCAAGATCTCCGGATCTGTCCCCCATTGAGCATGTTTGGGACTGGATGAAGCGTCGTCTCACGCGGTCTGCACGTCCAGCACGATCGCTGGTCCAACTGAGGCGCCAGGTGGAAATGGCATGGCAAGCCGTTCCACAGGACTACATCCAGCATCTCTACGATCGTCTCCATGGGAGAATAGCAGCCTGCATTGCTGCGAAAGGTGGATATACACTGTACTAGTGCCGACATTGTGCATGCTCTGTTGCCTGTGTCTATGTGCCTGTGGTTCTGTCAGTGTGATCATGTGATGTATCTGACCCCAGGAATGTGTCAATAAAGTTTCCCCTTCCTGGGACAATGAATTCACGGTGTTCTTATTTCAATTTCCAGGAGTGTAGTAAGTGGGTAATTTCCCCAACCCCCACAAATAAATTAAAATACTTTGGCAAGTAATATTTTGTGTAATTTAATATCTTGTATAGACGCCTTTTATTAACCTGACACGTTCCACATCATTACGAAGTGTCGTATTCACGATCTACGGAAGAAGAACTAATCTAATCTAATCTAATCTAATCTTTGGGACTTTTGCTCGTCGTCTGAGAGCTTCACTTTTTGCGCGTCCCTTCCAGAGTTTGACTGTGGCACACTTCGTGTATTGACATTGGATTTGGAGACTTTCAATTTACAACGATATTTTCAGGCCTTCGCCTTCAGATATTAGTGTTGCTCTTTCAGTATTCAAGAACTGACTTGTTTTCAATTTCTGAGTTACACATTAACTCTCGTAGAAGATTATGCTTGTTACAGTGATCTTCATATTAATTATATATCCGTGTATTTTTCGTGTCCCAATTTCAGCGGATACACCAAGTTTGTTGTACCAACGTTGATCAGATACTGGGTTGCTGTTTTGTAGTTTCGAGTTGACTGAGTGTATTCTTCATGGCGCGGTCGGCTACTGACAGAAATTGGTGCTAAAGATCGATATACTTCTTCAACATTCTCTATTACCTCCTGACATATGACATTCATGGCTGATACCTTTCGTTTACTCAGTCCGACATTTACGGTTGCCATACACTATTGTTTCTCTTCCCTGGGGCATGTTTTATATTGGACATACACGTTAGCAATTATCTCGCAAACAAGTCTCTTGGCGACCCATATTGACGGCTTGTATATTAATATACTTTTACTTGTGTCAGTTTCCGCTATTAATTATGATACACGCTATATAATATGTCACAATATACGTCAAAGAACTTATTGTTAACATTCTGACAATTTTCATTATGACAATCTCTTTCTTTCTCTCTCTCTCTCTCTCTCTCTCACTCACTCACACACACACACACACACACACACACACACACACACACACTGTCTCTCTGCCTCTGCCTCTCTAAATTATCTTTAATTTTATTCCTTAAATATACAGTGCACTCTTTTGCACATTTCTAAATGTATCTCTGTAAGTTAAAGGATAATATCATGAAAACTTAAGAAATTCTGGCCTCGTTATTACTGGTGCAGCGAAGTAAGCTGCCGCCACATTCACGCCTGAGGAAAGATGTGGGAGAGGAAGGAATTGCCAAGATTTATAGCCGGGGCCTGTTGTGCCCAGCGCGGGAACGTCAGCTCCGCAGCCTCCGCCTTACTCGTAACGGCACTTTGGAAACAATTAAAGTTCCTCGCCACGGTGCGTACAAACTTGCGCGGGAATGACGGGGATGTAAAGACGGCGGACCCGTTTTTATTTTCTTTTTTTTTTTATTAAAGGTGAAAACAGCGCAAGAGCAGAACATTTTATGGCACTTGGCAAGGCGGGCCTCGCATAACACCGCACATGTTTTGCATTTTATGCCCATTTTATGATGGTGGATGGAAAATTGTATACGCTGGGCGAAACCCTTTGTCCGTTTCGACGCCGCCGCCTCTCCCAGCTATACTAGGCAACAACGCATTGGCCGTGTGCCACGACTGATGACGGGTAAGCGGCTGCCTATTTCTGTAATTTAATGTGAAAGTCGACACACTGGTTGCGTTTAACGTGCGCAGCAGACAACACACATGGCCTCGTTTCACGCCTGCCATGATCACGCTGTGAACAATTTCGACACACACAAACTTTTTTCGGAAGTGGAAAATCGTCCAGCCTTCTGAAATTTGAAGGTGAACGAACACAGTGACAGAATTTTAAAATATAAATAGTAGACATATTTGGAGGAAAAGAACTGTCACAAGAGGGAAAAAAGCCGGGTAAGGTGATCGGCCGTTATTTTTTTAATAACATTTTTGACATTTGTGGAATCTGGTGCAAAAGATGTTAAGTGAATCGGTCTTGCCATTTACAGAGTAATCCACTAATACATTTCTGTTGTGAATGACTCATGGTATCCTCTCTGAGCTTTTGCTTTTTCAATATCGTCCAAGCTTTCCTTTGGAGTGTGTAAAATTTGCTTAAAATTACTACCGGGTCTTTCACACGTAAAGTTGTGAATTAGCCAAGCTGTTTTCCCGAATTTACGTTAACATTTAGAGGTCGATGTAATATCCACCACTTCTTATCAAAAATAACAAAAGCGGATTCATTGTATCTACGTGCTCTACCTAACCAATAATTAAGTGGTCTTTTGTTTTTACTTAAATTATTTTCTGCAAGTTCTGATAGACTGAATGCCTCGTCACCAAAGAAATACGAAATTTTGCCTCGAATACCTTTTATTTCCTCAACGTCAGGAATTCCTAAGTTTGCTTCCGTCAGAACGATTCTTCGAAATCCGACGACTCACCACATTCTCAATTTGCCACAACATCAACGTATATGAATTTATATTTGCTGTCACAAAGTGCCATTAAAACTATCAAGAAATATGTTTATAATTGTAATAAATATATCCTGTGTGGCCTGATTTTAGTACACGGATGCCCGGCCGGGGTGGCCGAGTGGTTCTAGGCGCTACAGTCTGGAATCGCGCGAACGCTACGGTCGCAGGTTCGAATCCTGCCTCGGGCATGGATGTGTGTGATGTCCTTAGGTTAATTAGGTTTAAGTAGTTCTAAGTTATAGGGGATTGATGACCTCAGCAGTTAAGTCCCATAGTGCTCAGAGCCATTTGAACAATTTTTTTATTACAGGTACATGTTTCCCGTCTATAGCTCCTGTAACCTGAGGAAAATTTGGTCTGGATTCAAATTTTTCAGCTACATTCAACCAAAATTGTCGTCGGTTCGGAAAGATTTTTCTCTTATCTTGACCCACACACATCAAAAAAAGTTTGCATCACCTCGAATCTGAGAGTTCCGGAACCTGTGCAGAATATTGGAATGGAGATCAACAGAAACATCATTCCCGCCCTTTTTATTGCTCATGAAAACCACACATTGCATGTTGTACCACCACACAGAGAGACCGTCAGAGGTGGTGGTCCAGATTGCTGTACACACCGGTACCTCTGATACCCAGTAGCACGTCCTCTTCCATTGATACATGCCTGCATTCGTCAAGGCACTGTTGGTCTAGATTGTGACACTCCTCAACGGCGATTTGATTGGTGGGTCACGTCTTCCATACACAGCCCTTTTCAATCTATCCCACACATGTTCAATAGGGTTCATGTCTGAAGAACACGTTGGCCACACTAGTCGAGCAATGTCGTTATCCTGAAGAAAGTCATTCACAAGATGTGCACGATGGGGGCGCAAATTATCGTCTATGAAGACGCATGCCTCGCCAATATGCTGGCGATGTGGTTGCACTATCGGCCGGAGGATGGCATTCACGTATCGTACAGCCGTTACGGCGCTTTCCCTGACCAAAGGCATCGTATGACGGCCCCACGTAATGCCACCCCAAAACAGCAGGGAACCTCCAGCTTGCTGCATTCGCTCGACATTGTGTCTAAGGCGTTCAGCCTGTCGGATTGCGTCCAAACACGTCTCCGACGATTGTCTGGTTGAAGACATATGCGACACTCATCGGTGAAGACAACGTGATGCCAATCCTGAGCGGTCCATTCGGCACGTTGTTGGGCCAATCTATACCGCGCTTCATGGTGTCGTGGTTGCAAAGATGGACCTCGCCATGGACGTCGGGATTGAAGTTGCGCATCCTGCAACCTATTGTACACACTTCGAATCGTAACACGATGTCCTGTTGTTGCACGAAAATCATTATTCAACATGGTGGTGATACTGTCAGGGTTCCTCCGAGCCATAGTCCGTACGTAGCGGCCATCCTCTACAGTAGCAGCCCTTTGGCTGCCTCAGCGAGGCATGTCATCGGCAGTTCCTGTCTCTGTATCTGTGCTTTGATTCATTCCGAGACGACTGGACACTTCCCTTGTTGAGAGCCCTTCCTGGCACAAAGTAACAATGCTGAGGTGAACGAACCGCGGTATTGACCGTCTAGGCATGGTTGAACTACAGACAACAAGAGTCGTATACCCCCTTCCATGGTGGAATGATTGGAAATGTTCGGCTGTCGGACCCCCTCCGTCTAATAGGCACTGGTCATGCATGGTTGTTTACATCTTTGGGAGGGTTTAGTGACGTCTCTGAACAGTCAAAAGACTGTGTCTGTGATACAATACCCACAGTTAACGTCTATCTTAAGGAGTTCTGGGAACTGGGGTGATGCAATACTTTTTTGTTGAGTGTATATTGCTTGAGAAACTTGTTGCGCAATTTCGCTGACTGTAGTTCTTCCCAAGCGATATATGTAGTGGATGTCAGGAAAAGAGCATCCAGAAGTCCAGTACGTGAAACATAAAATACATCCCTTTTCAGGTCCTTCACTGCAAAAGAAATGAAAAAAATCTGAGAGATAGTTTTGTGAAAGAATATCGGAAATTGAGCAATTGGGAAAGTGGGTCAGGTGCTACACGGAAATCCACATACATCTACTTCAGCCAGCTTATGTTTCTTACATACATTGTTGCAAGAAATAATAGGGATAACAGTTTGAGTTCAATTGAAGTAGGACAGAAGAGCACTGAAGTTGAGCCTAGTGAAGAACGAAATGAGACTCAGAGTGCAGATCACCGACAACAAGACGTACAGCTTGTTCAGTTACAGAAGGAAAGTCTAGCAAGAAACGGCAGTCACCACTGACCACCACTTTCTGTCGTTATTGTTGAATGATTTTAAACGAGATCCAGAGCATTTGAAGGCAATAACTAAAATCAGTATTACGAAAGTGATCATGGATGCTTCTTATCAAGAAAACCCTCCACCCCAGAGCTATTCACGGAATACCAATTTCATGAATACTGACTTGCCATCAACTAGCTACACAAATATATATGAAAATGTTACATCTCATATATCTCACCATTCACAAGCAAGTGGCCAATACGAGCAGTTGACGATGTGTCAGTACTAAGTTTCATTTGTTTGTGTTATTGATCTATGTACTCAATATGAAACCTTATGATATTAAGATATTTAAATAGAATAGTAACATGCTTACCTGATTGTTATCACCAGCTTTTCTTCAGGGTATGTAGGCCTATATGAGCGAAAGATTCCTGTCTTTCAGTTTTTGTTCGTCTCATTTTTGAAAGTATTTCGTTGAAGGAAGATGTTGACGTTCTGCTGCAATTAAAAAATTAACCTCACAGTTTCTTAACTCCTTGTAAAAGGAAGGATGCAGCCAGTAGGCCCATATGAGTTTTCTGCTTCTGCACCGCCGTTACTTCTTCAAATGATGTACCAAGAGCCAAATGGCACAGCATCTACCGCAGACACTTTCATTTTGGTTTATTATTTATAATAACTGCAAAAAAATGTCCGTCTCCCGTATTCCGATCGAAACGAATGAGAGCGCAAGTGCTACAACGGGGTCCAGAGAACAGACGGGCAGACCTAGTCTACACACCGCGGCTTTCGGCGGGCCAGTGCACTGTAGCCCTTATTTTGTTGTTGCTTGTTGCGGGTTTAATGATGCCGTCTACCGCAGTACCCTCACTTTCTCCTGCCAAGCTCACGACACACAGTTCGAACCAGTTTTTGGAACTGATTGTGGCGAATTAATCTTAGTAACTAGCTGAGCACCTCACAGTTATGGCCACCAAGTGTCACCACTCTTGTGGTTTTCATTGGTCTCTTTGTAAGTCTATGCGTTGTTCGTTCCAAGGGGGAAAAACTAGCTTCTTTACTCAAGACAATAGCCTCAGAGAAATTCTCAACAAATTCCGATGGGTGATGCGGTAAGAAAGGGGTTGTGATTTATTTATTTATTTATTTATTACCATAAATTACTGAATTAGTTTCACCTGTTATTTAAGTGCAGAACGTATCGCAGATTTTACAGACAGAATAAGTCCGAGAGAGTTAGACCACTGAGTGAGGTTGACCAGTGGCGTATTTCACCGCTGGAGAGCGCGCCCCGCTCCTTGCTAGGAAGCTCTTTTGTGAATAAACCTATGCAGAAGTGTTGCTATCATATGGTGTTAGTTCTGGAGAAAACTCAAGCAGGAGAGATGGACCAGTGTTATTTGGAAGAGATGGAACACTTGCTTTAATGTGAGAGAGATGGCCCACAGTTAAATTTAGCTGCAAGGCATGTGGAATAATCCCACTGAATATGCCAGCATTCCATTTGTCGGAAGGTATGACTGTGCCAACAAATGGAAGAGCAGAATCTCACACACAGGCCAACTAGCCACTTCAAAGCTAATGAATCCTAGCTCATCAAAAGAACAGAGTTACCCGCACAAGGCAAATTCCTTCACTGACACAACTTCGGTCTCCACTGCTATTAAACCTAGAATTTTCACGATTACAATCTCAAAACTGACCACTCCTAAGCCACGTAAAACTTTTGGAAGAAATAGCACTAGTTCCTTTTACTTTAAGAGGAAGGCAGCAACTGTATCCGAAGCGCTAAACTCTACTGTAAATATTAAAAACTGTAAAGAAAACCAACAATAAGAAATGAAAAAGTTAAAAGGGATAAAAATATCTCTAGAGAAATACTACTGAAGAGAAAATCAGACTGAAGAAACTCAGCAAGAAAAATACTGTAAATAACCTACCGTGTTTATCAGATGCAGACACTTTAGAAGATTACAGACATTGTAGAAGATTACGGAGATATGTTTGATGAATGGGATGAAGATGAATGTATTGGCTGCAGTGAAACCAATTACGAAACTAATGAAAATGTTGAGTCTATTCAATGTCTTGCCGGTTCTCGACGGCCAACACTTGTTAATAATTACTGTGGTGAGAGAAAGACAAGCTAATGCTTTGAACAAAATCACCCGCTCATTAGAAAAGCGAATGTCCAGTCAAGATTTACAATAAACTGATAAATTGTTTTGTATTAAATATTTAATAGTATAATTCTGTACTCATTACAACATATTAGAAACAAAAATGTGAAATTCTAATTGACTCTTCTCTTCATTTATAGTCATTTTTATACGGTCAATCTCACACAATAGACTGGTCCATCTCACGCATACACCTTTGGGTGAGATGGATCACTCACATATGTTTTCATTTTATCGTATCCCTGGTATTTTAAGTGCAGGTGCCTCGAAAATATATTGTACTTACATTTATGTGACGCCCTTTGTGAACATGCTGTCAGAGGTTTAAAGAACGCTGAAAGACACACAAATTTACTCTGAAGAATTAAAGTTTTCCAACACTCCCAGTCTTGGTTTTACAATTTTGTTTGCATCTTTTTATGAAAATCTTAAAACTTATCCTGTATGACAAGTATCAACGTGAGATATATTTTAAGAAGAGAGGTATAATTTTTTCAGGACTAGTCATAAGTGCGTCTGCGGTTTCAGAAGACAACTGCGTGAAAACTACAAGAAAAATGGCACCTTAAAGTGTATAGAGCACCTCTCTAAGTTTATATTCGTAGTAAGCGCCGAGGCGTAGCTACACAATGAGGCAAACGTGTCAGAATATGTAAATAAATCGTCTGCTGTGTATTGTCACATCGAATTAGTTCGCAGCTGTGCGTAGGCAACCTAATGAGCAGATTTCCACAGCGTGCTTCTGCCGCGCTTTCGCAGGTAATTTGTGTCATCGACTCGAATAACGACATTCACTGCGTCACAAACGGTACCCGTACTGAGCACCTGGCACACGAGGTAAAAACTTGGTGACATGCTCTGTCCATTGATGTGTGTCTAATTTCTGAATGTCTTATAGTTTTCACGCAGCTGTCTTCTGAAACGCCTGAGTGAGTTACGAATAACCCTGTAGATGGTCGTGCTGTACGCCATTATTGCCTAGTACTAGGTGCACCATTTTAACAACAATGGGAAAGCAGGCACAGAGTCTCCGAAATACGGAAAGTTCTGTTCTCTGCAACTCAATTAATATAGATTTACATGTTCTTTTGGTGTAAAGTAACAGGTCACGATCTTATTCTAACAGTTCTGAGGAACACATTTTAAGTTTCCTTTGCTTGCACACTGTCCGGACACAAGATTTATTTATAGCTTTGTTTTGTATATACTCCAAGTGTACTGTTACCTGTGTGGACATGCTTAACTTTGCATTTGTGTCTAGTCTATGTGTGCTCTTGTTGTCATGATACTTTACGTTAGTAGTATAGTCGTGTTGTCCGTTTTTGTTCATTGTTGATCAGTTGTTCTAACAATTGGTCGTTTTCGTCTTCTGTGCCAGCACTGTTCTCTCTTGTCGTGTCTTCACTAGTTCCCTCTGGAATTACTGGATGTTGACATGCCTGCATTATCTTCTAGGTATCTATTCTTTGTATAGTGTTCTGGACATGTCGTCAGCAACAGTATTTAGTTCCTTCTGTTTTCTAGTTTCTCATAGGAACTGTCCTATATCTTTCTGTGTCACATGCAACTGTCTTGCGTGGTCCAGCATGTGACAAAGGAAGAGTGTGTGTTCGGGAGACGCATTTTCTGGGCATAAGCATCCAGTTTCTGACCCAGTTTCGTACGGCGCAGATGCGATTGTGAAGAGCATTACTCTCAAAATTTCAAGATCCCACGTTTCGGTATGAGTCAAGTAACATATTACTTCTTTCAGCTTGTAACTAGCGTAACTGTCATGAGGGCAAAATTATAGAAATTCGGGTGGATACCGAACAGTACAGACATTCTTTTCACTCACACATTAGCCAGGAGTGGAGTAGGAAATTAGGAATATGACAAGTACGCCACGTAACTTTCAGCGTACACCAATGAGTAGTGTCCTGAGTTCACATGTCACTACAAATGTCAATGAAGCAAACTAAGCTCTTATGATTGCGCTATTCATGTCTCTTGCATGTGAAAACATACTGACGTAAAATCAAAATTATTAGCTATAAGCAACTGAAATACGAGCAGGATAAGAAAAACAATGCCATAAACTTTACGGTAGGTAGATGGAATCACTGTTTACTTTTCTTCAGAAATTTGTCTCTAGCATTTTGGGCACTCGTATCGACAAATAACAGCACCTTACAAGCATTTCATTAATTTCTTCCAGCCTTATTCGTGCTTCATTTTAATTGGTAACTCAATCTGAAATGAGTTGGTGGCGCAGTTGAGGTAACAGACTTACGTTCTGGAAGAACGAGGTTGAAATACTCATCCGAAGGTGCGGACTTACTTTCCCTGAGGTTTCTCCAAAACACTTGTGAATGCTGCGATGCAGCCTACGAAAAATCCTCAAGCGCTTACCTATTACACAGTGGTCTAATCCAAGATTGTATTCGTCCCCTAAAGACCTTGGTTCAGGAGAATAATCTTTTAGTTAAAATAACTTTAAAAAATTGAAAGAAACTATCAAGTCTTGTATGAAATAATTTGCCTAAAAGTAATAAACAAAATAAATGGGAGAAACATCCGACACATCTTTGAACAACCAAGCCTTGAAATGAACATTTATGTAGCTAACAGTAGCTGTTCTTGAAATAATTCAATTTTCCCTCAAATAACTAGTCAAGTTTTTCTTAATCACCCTGATTGCTTTTAAGCATTTCAACCTTTTTTTCCTCCGAAACTAGACCGCAGAAGGCAATTTGGCGTCCTCATTTGTCCATTTTCCAATCTTTTCTTAGCTATGAAAATTCGAATAAAAATCCACTCTGTAATTTCTAGATGGTCTTGTTTCCGCTACGCTCAAACATTTGACTAAAAAAAAAGGCAAAAAGAAACTTCGGTGTGGGATAATTTCGTTGTTGAGAATATTGTTAAAATGGCGATATTATTTACAACGAAGACTTAAACTTCAGTTCACAGAAACTGTGTTATGGAAAAACCAAGAGAGGTGGCTCATTGTAAGACACAGGGCTCGCATTCCGGGGGTCTGTGCTTCAGATCGCCATCTGGTCGCCAATAATCTAGGTTTTCCGCAGTTTCCTTAAAATGCTTAGGTAAAATACCAGGACGGTATTTCCTTCACTATACTTCTCCAATCAGAGATTTTCGCTGAACTCTAAAGACAGCGATGGGACATTGAACCGTATTGTTCCTTCATTTTTCCTCATATTAGGGAAAAATTACTTAGCGTAAAAGTCTCCAGCCATGTGACAGGCTCCCAGGTATGTGACACTCACGGTTTATGACGTACACAGCTCTTTGGTGGCTGTGATGACCAAGCTAAACTTTCGGAAAAAAATTCAGAAGGTTCCGGCAGCTGACTGGAAGAGGTAGAACGGATTCCACATGGTACACACGTTTGAATATCGAGTGCGAGTCGTTCGTGTGTTAACTTGATTAACATAATCTCTTCTGACTTCACGGCATGCATTGTGATCTCACTAATATCAGCTACTATATACGACCTTTGGCAATTTGAATTGCTTTTTTTCATTCGGGTTTTTGTGCCCTTTTTTATGGAAAATCAAAAATTATGTACCCAACAATGTGACATTAGGTTTTTTATAAGTCTAAGACATTTAAGTGACGTATTTTCATGTTCATTGTTACAGAAATGACCTCTGGTGTGGTGGAAGAAAAGTTGGTATTCGGTCGTTTAAAAATTATTGACCCTAATTGCTGGAAGAGATTGGATGAAGTGAAGAACCAAAGCATCATAGCTCTTCATGGTAATAATAGATATGGAATATACATAAGTGTGATTTATAAAAGGATGAAAAAGAAAAATGAAAATTTGATCTTCGACGCTTCGAAACCGTGGTAGACAAAACGTACTTTCAGAGCTAGAAGAGAATGCAATATATGCCAAACAACAGAGATCGTTCCAGATGCCTTCGTTCAGCACCTGAATTAGCGCATTTTCTTGTGCAATTCCCTTTCTTTTGTTTGTGCTTACTCCTATTCTTACAAGAACCATTTGTTTTATTTTTGAGATTTCTATCCAAAACTTTGTTACTTGAAGTGTTGTGGGCTAAAAGTGACCATTTGTAGATGGTACAATGTGTATATTCCAATAAAGGCACTGCTACAACAAAGTGAGGAGTGTCACACTGTTGGCCAACTTGCGCTCCTAACATTGTGACTCACAAATTAAATTCCCAGTCCTTTCCGATAAGAGATAGATTTATTTTGAAAAGACGGAATCCGAAAGAAGAGATGTGTATCTATGTTGATTAAAATCTCAGCCTTGCATGTGAAATATTAAGGAAGTGTCACGAAGTTGGGGAGTGATTACGGTACATTATCATATGGTACCAAATATATATATATATATATATATATATATATATATATATATATATATATATATATATATACGAAGTAGCAATAGAATGTAGCGATGCCGAATTTGTTCTTCCGCAAACGGATTGCTACACGTAAAAATTACAGGTAATAGCTTGCACAAACAATAAAACTAAACGTTATCCCTGGTGAATTAAGTATAGTAAATGGTACACAACCATTATTATTTCGAATAGCCTACACGTTAACATGTCCGCGATACATGGCAAATTAATCGTATCTTGATAGATGAGTACTCAATACCAATGATGAAAATAATGAACCACCTGCAATGTCACCTCGCTTTTGTAATATTTCCGAGTAATAACTATATAACTCACTAAATCAGTGTAAGCTAACACAATCAATATTTTCCGATGATACCTCTGTCATGTGTGTGACGTGTAACTACATTGAATGATTTATGGAATAATGTGTTCAGGTTGTGAAGTGTGTCACTAACAACGTGATCGGAAGTAAGGAGAGAGGATTAGGTTCCCATTAACGGCGTGGTCAGAATGGTCCGTTCACAAGTTCTGATCGGCCAAAGATGAGGCATAGAAAGTTATTAATTAGCAGCCACGGACACAGACTGACTTCCATGACAGAAAGCTGTCCCAAATGGACAGCTATAAGATGAACAATTATAAAGTATAGCAGTGGAAATCAGTTGAAAGACATGGATAATTTGAAGGAAAATTATCATTGCCGGTTGGAGTGATTGTGCACAGAACATATGCAGTAGTATCAGATCCAGTACAAGGACAAATGCAGTCAAATGTCAGTAGTACGGTATATAACACAATATCAACTACTCAAGTAACAGAGAGTGAAACTCGGTATAAAGGAAGTCGGCTTTGTGCGGTGTTAATCTGTACGTACGTGCCTTTTGCAGATAGGAAAGTCATGGTCAGTGACAGTGCGTGTTACGCACATAAACCACAATTGTAATAACAGCGCATGGAAAAGTTATGTTGTGACGGAAAAGCAAAAATCGGTGCGAATTACGAAACAGTACTCTTAATCTTCAAATTGCCAAGAATTTGAACCGTTCAAATAGACTGACTGATAATTTCATTAAACTGGTCTCACAACGTGAACAGAACCGAATTTGGACAGAGTGAAAAATAATTTGAAACTTTTAAAATGTTAATTTTTTGCAAAAAAAAACACAAACAGTTATTCTTCTCAATTTGTTGCCGATTTACAGTTGCCACAAGTGTACGACAAATTTTGTCACATGACAAGCATCTTGCACTCAAGGAACGACTGAAGAAACATGTTCCATCACGCAATCATAAATAAGTTAGATTGGAGTTTGCGGAATGGACTTCAGAATGGGATAAAGTGATTTTCAGCGATGAGAAAAAGTTTAATTTATATGGGCCGGCTGGATTTCAGTATTATTGTCGTGATGTGAGAACAGAGCAGCAGGGAAAAAAGAGCGGAAATTTTGTGTTGGAAGTGTTATGATTTGGGCAGTCCTCTGCACTAAAGGTGAGTCACACATTGCTTGGTGAACACTAGAAGGAACTCTAACGTGTACAATAAGGTGCTGGATAGAATAGATTAGAATGTATGAGGACGTAGGGGACGAAAGTCTAATGTTTCAACAAGATAATGCATGTGTCCATGTTTCTGCTACTACCAAAAAGTGATTTGAAGGTGAAGATATAGATGTATTGCCCTGGCCTGCGCGTAGCCCAGATTTGAAACTCGTGGAAAAATACTTGCAATGGGTGTTTATCGCAATGGAAGGCAAGCTGAGGTCGTATGTGAGATGAAAAGAGCAATACCAGAAGAGTGGGCGACAATTGCACTGCAAGAACTACAAACACTAACAAAATTAATTTCGAAGAGAGTTGTGAGGTAGGTAAGAAAGAAGTTTGGACAAAGTACTGGCAATGCAATAACAACCAATTTCCATCCAGGAAAAGCTGACGCTTTATTTTGTTACGAAACAAACAATGTGATTCCGTGATGACTGTTCATGTGCTAAATATCTACCACTTCCTCATAAAATTCGATACATGTATGCTTCAGACAATGTACAATTAGTTTCGTGGGAACCGTGCCTATATACCGATTTACACCACTGTGTAAACGGAACTGAGGTAGCAAGATTTGTTGTAAGCCAAATCCCTTCTAATTTGGAAAATACAGCGTGCAAACTATAGATTAGTTCCATTAGCGTCATTGTCATTGGAGTAAGTCATCTGATTTCTACCATTCCACTGCTAATCTGAACTCCTTGACTCTTTCTAAAACATTGTTATTCTTCATCATCTTAGTAAGCTTTCCTCTGGTTGATTCAGATTCATACGAGAAACAGAATACTTTAAAGTTGATTCCACGAGAAGCACATTGCAGTTCATGGTAAGACATCTAAGAAACTACGAAAACAACATCTTGCTCTCATGCGTTTTGATGGTTTACCCTGACAATACGCTGTCATTAGATCAGTAACCGCAGTGCGACGTGAAACACGGAAAATAGTTATTTTCGCCACTGTAGAACCATTTTGTGGAATGGGTGCAGGTTATTACTAAGGTCGTCTTGTGTCAGGCGCTTACCAGAACGCTTTTGAAAGAAAGTTGTTGAACATGTACTCTTACGTCGAAATTTTTCCTGGAGATACTGCCTCAGACTTTTTTATACATATCATCGTCAGCGGAGAAAAAAACTAAATGGCTCTGAGCACTATGGGACTTAACATCTGTGGTCATCAGTCCCCTAGAACTTAGAACTACTTAAACCTAACTAACCTAAGGACATCACACACATCCATGCCCGAAGCAGGATTCGAACCTGCGACCGTAGCAGTTGCGCGGTTCCGGACTGCGCGCCTAGAACCGCTAGACCACCGCGGCCGGCGACAGCGGAGAAACTAGAGAGAGACCACAAGGTAAGACTTTGTGTTTAAAGTCAGTTTGCAGTTCGTTTTGGGAACAATTTCGTACAGCATTCCTGGTAAAGGTGGTTTGCCGTCACATTCCGCCGTCATGTTTTGAAGTGGCAAATGCGTACACGTGCGAGGCTTGCTGCGTAGTGTGATGATAACAGACTTTACACCAACATCTCTTCTCTCTTGCCCAGTAAAATAAAGGAGATGTAAACTTTCCTCCACAACCGGTGTTGCAACTGAACACCTCCTGACAGAAGGCAACAGCACTGCAATGTGTTAGTGAACTCCGCTCCAGAAGTTAGTCATAGGAACTTTTTATTCATGAGAATAAAAAGAGTCTTTAAACTCAAACATATAAAGCTCAGAATGAAATGAACAATGTCAAGCTGCATTACGAAACAACTAAAACGCTCACCATCACGCATTCTCTGTTGCAGGTTGCCTGTCTAACGGCTTCCAGGGGCAAAAAAATTTGATTTTCAATGTATCATCTAACAACAACAACAATAACAATAAATGCTTTCATGATATGTTCATTAAGAGGTAAAAATCTTGCATTAAAAGTGCGGCACAAGCCATGTACGAAAATTACAAACTGTGAATATGTCTTGAGGAAGCGTAACTAAACAAGCGCGCAAATTGCCCAGAGTACAGTATATTTATCCAGTATCCGAGAATGAGAGCACTTAGTTTTGGTTTTGTCTTTTTCGTTAATCTATGGGTGGATAATCCAAGACTAAAAAAACCAATATAATTATGGCATTTCATCCTCAGTCATAAACGTTTTACATGCTTAACGTGAAATATTTAAAATAGTGACTCATTTGTAATCGGTTTTTGAAGCTGTTTTATAGGTAAGCAGTTATTGGTAAGTTATTAGCGTCGTTCATGGTCAGTCATTTGGCTATACTGTGCGTTTCAACTTAGAGCTTTAGAGCTTTGCATCATAAAATGCTATAGGCAGGCAAATTTAATAAACGAACAATAAATTTAGTTTGTTATCTAGACGGAGAGAATATTTTAATACCGATTAATAGTTTGGAGTATTGATATAAACCAGGGGTTCCCAAATGGTGTTATGTGTACCACTGTTGGTATGAGTATCACTAATGGGACGCAAGAACATATCAGGTGGTATGCGTCCAAGTGAACAAAACACCGATGTAAGCACAGTTATTCTCTTACGTTACTTTATTTCTAAAGTAAAATGATAGGGAGGAAACCGATAAAAGTAGCATATGTAAAATGCTAAAGAAAATGGATATACCGCAGAATATTTGTTTCGGACTGTAGGACACGGGATGGTTGGATTGTACCCTGCCGACCTCTCCCTTCATTAGTCGCCGCTGCATTGACCGGGAATGATATTGTTTTTATGTTTTCCAAGGACAAAAACAATGGCTTGAAGAATTTTTTCCCTGATGTTTATCGACATTGGCCTATTTAGCTAACATCTTTGAGAGGTTTCACACTTTGGGGACGCGCTTGTAAGGACGAGGCCCAGCAACTTTCTTAGCAAATAACAAAATATCCTCTTTGAAAAGAAAGTTGAATTTCTAGTTAATTAGATTGAATAATAATTTTTTCGTATTCCATACTCTCCATTTGTTCCATGCTCTACAACATTTTTGGAAGACAATGAACTAGTCCCCATGGAATATTTAGTTCGAGATGTTATAAAATATTTAGAGGCCCTTCAAAAAAGTTTTGAAAAGTACTTTCCCAAAGATTACACAAAATATGACTGGATAAGAAATCCATTTTCAGGAATAGTATCGGGAGAAGTAGTCACGAAAGAAACTTCCACCGACATGGCTAGCGACGATTCAGTGGAAGATATTTCCAAGAAGAAAACTCTCCTGTCTTTTTTTATAAGGGAGAAAAGTAATAACCTTCTCTTTTCAAACAAGCATTCCGATTTTTGGTGACTCACATACGTGAAAGTGGGTTTTCTGAGTAGTTGCATATTAAAAATAAATTTAGAAACAGATTTAGTGTTGAAGAGCACATGAGAGTAACGTTGACCTCAATCAAGCCAGATTTTGAAGCTCTGATTAAAGATAAACAGAGACATGCTTCCAACTGTAACATGGAGATGTTCTTTCATCGGATTCTAAATTTGAAAACTGGCTAGTTACTGGTTTTAAAGACTAACTTCCTCTAATTTTTTTTTTCTTTTTTGGACTCCAGTTTACTATACTTCCTGTTCGGTTTTTACCTCTCTTGCTCAACTGTTTTATATTCATTGTGATGTAAAAAATTAATAAATATTTTAAATATCATTCCTCTGTTACTCATTGAAGTTTTGTATCACAACCGTCTTCATGCAATTTCATATTATTTGCTACAATAAGTACCGCATATGAACATGAAAGACACTTTAAAAAAGTGCTTCCACGTAACATTATTACTTTTGTGTCTCACATTTCCACCACACACATTAGTTGATCAACACAATATAAAACACGTGTTGTCAGCATTGAGCAAGGTGGCTAAAATTGTGCTCCCTGCACCGTCCTCTTCACTGTGGTAGTCGTCACTCAACTCCAGCAAAACCGTTCCCCACCTCAGAGCCCGTTGAAAAGTAAAAAGCTATAGCGGTACCCCAGTTTCTAAAAATGTGGAGCCGTAAGCAGTTACAAAAATACGGGGAATCACTCGCATAGATTGTAGTTTAGAACGAAGAGTCAGAATTTGGTGGCACGGAAGAAGGAGTCGGCGTTGGCTATTCTAGCAGGCTACTTGAGAAATTATTCATGGAAGTGGGAAGTGACTTCAGATCTTGTGAACCGCTTCCATTTCTGAATGCCAGTCAATCCACTCAGCGTTGTTTATGTGGAAAAATTTATTGCAGCTCCTCGTTCTCTAACACGCCTCTCACCCCCCCCCCCCCCCCCCCTTATTCGAAGTGAAATCTTCTTCAAAGCAATCCACTATGAAATCTCGCTTTAGCAACATGCTACCATCTTACAACACTATTCAGCACTTCATCTCTAACGGGAAAACAAATTTACGTATCAGCAAGCCTTTTTTCTCCCGAGCCGAGAATAACTAATATCCAGGTCACTTTGTGTACACTGAGAACTTCTGTGTCGATGTTACTCTTCTGAGTCCTACAATAAGAAGCATCACACCAAGAAAGCCTATTTGAAAACATGGTTGAAATTAGCACGAACTAAGTGCGACGTAGAAATCACTACAAAACTCCAAATTTCATACAATTTCCTTTCGTGTGCTCCACGTCCATATACTACTTCTCGTTTCAAGTGCAGGGCGTTTGGCAACTGATTCCATCTGCAACTCTCTCATTGTTGCATGACATGATTGTCACTCTTCAAAAAACAGAAGAAAGGCAAAAGAAAACAAGAGAAAAAACTGGCGTCCTCGATTCATGCTTGAGTTTACAATTAGGCCGCTCCTTATTATTAACAATGTTCTCAATTTTTTATAATGGACAACTAACGTATATCTATAAATGCCACACAATATTAGAAGCAATGCATCGAAAACGTTTCATGGAATAATGACTCTAAAAGCTTTCGTAATACGAGAAGATAGTTTCAAACGGCTGCACCATACTGGAATTGAAGAAAATCCTCAGTCTTTAATCCAAGATAGTAAATATTTATTAAGTATAAGAGAAAAAATTACAGAGTTTGTAAAAGAGTGTTCATATGTTGCTTACGTGCTGCTCAGTACTGCAATTTTCTCCCAGTCACAAGAAAATCTTCAGATTTTCTTCTGTTGTTTGCATGGCATATGTGTTGGCGCCAAAATTACGACTACTTCAACGAAGCTACCTTACGAGCAACTGAAGACCAAGCAGTAGACACCGAGTGCGTATCACACACAAAAATACTTAGGCTACTGTGGCAGCGCCAGTTTCATTAAAAATCCTTCTGCGCTATCATAAAATATTAAAATCCTAAAATACTCGTATATCCGACGTTTTGGCCGTGTTGCACCGGTCAAAATGTTGGATATTTTACTATCTAGCAAGATGATGCGCCACTACTCGTAAATGATTTTAGCGAGCGTGTGTCGGTTTTAATAGAAACATTTAAAATACTATATCACATCTTCCGACGCTTGCTATAAAATAAGATTAGAAATTTGCCGTGACTGTTAGCTTTTACATTTATTTATTTATTCTTACATTCATAACCATGGTATCACTAACAGTGTGAAAAGGCAAACGGAACGCAAACTGCAAACACTTCCCCGGTGTGAAATCTGTTCCGTCACCACAACAACGTTAATAGTGGTCGTTCTTACCGCGCTAATTATTTGGTTCCAGATGTAGTAATTTCCAGAGTAACAATAAATTGCTATCGTACACTCATCTTGCAGACACGGGAGAGGAGAATAGGTTATTACACATATTTGTTGCCTTAGGACATGATTTCCTATTCACAAATATACCAACTCGTTCCCTGCTGCAAGTCGGAATAGGATTTTCCAAACACCATTAAATCTTCTAGTCGCATGTGTGTTTGACGGCATCGGCATCTCACGTAACGAGTCTGAAAAGGAGACCTGTCAGTAGCGCTCTGCAAGCGTCAGCTGTTCGGGATGTATCGACAGAGGACAACTAAGGTTAAACATGTGCTTACACGTTTCCGCTTACGTTCTTCTGCAACAGACTCACTGTTTTTACTACCACCCGTTCTGCGCCCAGAACTACTTACAAGTTTATGTCACAACAAGCTTTAATTTCAGTCCCGGCAGGAGTGGCCGAGCGGTTGTAGGCGCTTTAGTCTCGAACCGCGCGACCGCTAATTCGGGCATGGATGTGTGTGATGGCCTTAGGCGAGTTAGGTTTAAGTAGTTCTAAGTTCTAGGGGACTGATGACCTCAGAAGTTAAGTCCCATAGTGCTCAGACCCATTTGAACCTTTTTTTTTTTTTTTAATTTCAGTTTGTGAAAATACTGTATGCAGTAGCCATGCGTGTTAGTGGACATGTTGTAGCTTTAAAAATGGAAATTGCTACACTCTAATAGGAATTTAGCTAAAAAATATGTAGGTTTTTGTAGAGTTTCACTGTTCAACAGTTACTGCAAGCAGTGTGTCCGTACGAACTAGAGTTCAGAGTTGTAACGGAAAATTTAATATTCGAGACTGACTATCCAGTGACATGGAAACGCACATGCTTGGGCCAAAGAACCTAGATATGAGGCATATGCCATAGATTTTCATCTTCGAAGTTTGTAAAAATAATCATCTGTTACCTGATATGCTTTTGTCCAGACAGGACAATACTAAATGGAACTGAACAAATTTAGTTCCAATAAAGCTACTTGTTAATTCCATATTCCGAAGACAATGAAAACAAATGAATACCGAAGAGAAGTTAAGGGAATATTTGCGAATATTTGAGATTCATGCAAAATACAACTCTGTAATTCATTGTCGACAACTTTATAATTTGACTTTTAATTCCCTTTAAAGTAACTTGCCTTACGCTGACTGTCAACGAAATAGTCATTATCTTGGGAAGGCCATGATGTACAGCTTGTAAAAGTTATAAAAAAATCATAGTAGCACACAGCTGTATTAATCAATTATACAACCAGTTCAAGTCAAACAATTTACACGTGTACCGTGAATCGTAATCAGATGTGTGACAATCCATAACCATTATCAAGCATTATGCTATAATACAATATCTCCATTCAGCTCTACAACTGGCGAACATACAGTGTACAGTACCTCTGTGAAAGAGCATAAGACAACACTTGAGTGTTCGTAAAATCACAACATATATAGCAGAAAATTAAATAAAAAGTAATATAAGGAAAAAGCCATTCTTCAGACATAAAAGACTCCACAAAGCACATCAGTCAACTCTACTAACTGGGCCGTCACTAATTCGAAACTGAACTTAAAAAAATGGCGCAATGAAATGCTACCGTAATTCATTTACTGCAAAATACTGAACGCACCTAAACCTTCCCACTTGTAATCAATGATGAGTAATATACGTCCGAATGTTGACCACAGTCACGTAAGTCAAAGCCTGTTCCATTTGCTTGCTGAAGCCCACGTGACGAGTTGCCTTAAACTCCACTCTGTGATCACTTAAAAGTGTATTAAAGTATCGTAGAAGACAATAAAGCAATCAAGTGTTAGTACTAAATACATATTGCTACGTTTAGAAGATAGTACGAGGTTGCTTGATAAAATCAAACCTGTTTCTTCTACCCAGAGTGTTATGACGAAGTCTGGCATTGCTAAGACGACTTTTTATCAGGGTAAGAAAAATTGCAGAAAGAAAAAGAACTAGCCAGAAAATAAAAACTGGGAGCTGGACCTAAATGGACACCGCTGACGATGTTGTGTTCACCTCCTTTAAGCCATTGTTAGCGTATGTAAGGGATGAACATATTGCTATGGCAAAACCAAATTGCTTGTGTTGTTAAGAGGATTGATGCAATATTGCACCTTTCTTTTCAACAATATTGTGAAATTCAACAATATTGTGTTTATCCATCCATACCAAGCAGCGACTTTCAAATAAAATGTCTTCCCCTACATGGCAATTGCATAATGTGTGTACGAGTGCAGGTTGTGACTCAGGAATGACAACACATGGAAGTTTTGGTCAAGCCGTGAGTCGTGCACGGACAACCAAAGTGGTTAAGGAGAGCGCTCGCGTAAAGCGAGAAATCCGGGTTCGAGTTCCTGTTGGATACAAATTTTCACTGTCGACATTCCTTTATACAGCTGATGGTAACTCGTATTCCCAACTGCGAATACAATTCATGTAAAATATGAAGTAGTAGTGCCTGTTTGATTGTTGTGGACAATATTACTGTAGATACAGACGGTAGCAGCAAGTAACTAGTAGATAATATATCATTCTCCAATTGAGGCGTTGAGATCAAAAAGGGGATATGTCACTCAACTGATGTTCTGAGATATATTGAAAAAACTGTGTAACTCTGAATAGCGTTATTCCCAAACCTTACAGTTAGTCCCACAGACTCGCGAGGAAGAATGCGATGTTATACGAACAATCTGTAATCATAGGTTGAAGGCAACTAATAGAAAATGGTAATAGAAAATGATTGACATATCCCCCTTTTGATTTAAACAACAGTCATTGTGCTGAAATGTTGCATAACGAAACAAAATACGACATCTACAAGCAAAATATTATTTTCAATCATTTCAACATGGTCTTACACATGTAACATGGGAGAGTTAATTCTACATCTTTTACTTATTAAACAACCCTTTTTATATTGACAGAGATATACGTCCTTAATTTGACACTCTTGGTCACTGTCCCAAACTTCACTTCCAGAGTCATTGGGGTCCTCTCAACCAGTCAGTTTATTAATGTCGCATTGCTATAGAAGACTATCAAAATACTGACGAAACTGCAAAGGGATAACGTCAATCATGCGTGCAATATCATTTAGTTTCTCAGGTTTCATTGGAATGACGTCCATGTATGCTCTCGGCACATTATGGAAATGAGGGACTGTCCCAACCTTAACCAGACGAAAATCATATTTCACCATTCCACTGCAATTCCGTGAAACAGAGACGCATTTTGACTGGTCAGTGTACTCAAATTGTTTGTATCGTGTAACAGCCAATTTTTTTGCTTTCACAGTTACAGACTTCTTAAAAAATGAATCTAGATGTTTCTGATAGTCAAGAAATGCGTCTTGTGTGCATAGTTCAATATGCATGCGTTTCCTTGCTTTCTGTGGTACTGCGAACCATTGGTGGGGAGTATACACTGTGTCCTGTTTCCTTTTCGGTAATTCCAGACTTGTAAAGTCCCTGTCACAGGCATTGTAGGAATGCCCACGGATTGTGAACATGTGAAAAACGTTGGAAAATCTACCACTATGAACTAAAGTGTACCAAAATTTAACCATTGTGCAATTTCTATTCTGTCCTGTACAGGCATCTGAAAATACACAAGAGGCCACATGTTTAGTTATGAAATCCATAAGGGGAGAAACCACTTCATTAGGACCCTCTTAGCGATTATTTCATCAAACATATAAAAGAAAGCTTTGTTATCAGAAAATCAATGAAATACAAAATACAAATACCCATGGCTGCCGCAAATAGAACATATCAGTTATCGGTATGTGTGGAACAGGCACGTTCTGCATGAAATCGAATGTGATCATTTCTGATTTTCCCACCTCTTCTCCTTGTACAAGTTTTTCACAACGTGCCCTTGATCTTCTTTTGTTTAATCACATTCCTCTATCACAATTCAGGGCGTCTTTTCGTCCTTCTAAATTCATGTAAATCGTCTTCGGACTTGTCTGACGGTCCCATCACAGAAGCCGTTTTGAAATCTCACAGCTGATTACTGCAAACCGTTACAGTGCTGCCCCCACGCCTCACGTTCTTTCGTGGAATTAGAGACTTGTCTCTATGACGAGTCCTCTTTCTGCACGAAACGTAATTTGAATACTCGGCTTGACAGGAAAAAATACTGAGCGAGTCCCATTTTAGAATCGTGTGAAAATACCAACTACAGTAATAACTCATATACCCCTAAACTGATGACAAGTAAGTCCCGTTTCTGATCTCAACGCCTCAATTAATTTAGCCTACAAATTTCCATTACAGTGTAGACTTCAGTTTCGAATACATACACTAATGTTTACGCGCAGAAGCGTATAAATAAAGCCTATTTAATGTAGCTTTTGAATATTTATTGCAACTGTAATTGGTTTACTCACATTGTACAGTACTGTAATATACTTACATTACTTTCTTTTAAAATAAATATACAGTGCAGTGATTTACGAAATGTCAGTTTTTGTTTAACCACTATATAGAAAGTGTACAATAATTCCTAACTATAGTTTCATTTACTGTATCGTAAGTATTGTAGGAAATATTTCTGTAACTAACGCTTTCAATAATTCAGACTGGGGCTCCCCCTGTTAGTCTGATTGAGTGAGAGTTCACTATTAAGCATTTGTGTGCCATTAGTTGGAAGCAAAGTCCTGAAGCTTGTGGCATAAATGAGTTTCACAACTATCAATAATAACAGGTAAATACCGCCCTAGTGACGCAGTAACCATCTCGCCGCCATTGCAGTTAAGTGGAGGACTCCATCGCAGGCGGGTGGAAGTTACCGTTATTAAATCACAACCCAGCAATTGTCACTGTGAAACTTCGGCTACTACATTTCAAGTCAGTCCTTGAATGTGTTGTTGTCCCTTCGAGGCTAAATGGGTAGCTTACTTGCTTGCGCCAGACTCCGTCCAACTATTACGTAGTTCCCGTTGCCTAACATAATTTTAGCTGCTAAGCAAGCCCGATGCAGACGCGCAAAGCCATTAAACTCTTCAACGAGCATGTAAATGAAGTTGGGGCACTTCTGCGAACCGCCGCCAGCAGAGCGCTGCACGCAATAGGAAGGCAGATCGACGACATGCAGCCTTGGCTACGGCGCTTCCAATTCGGAGGTCCCACTTAATGCCGATGTTCGGCGATATCGAGGTAACGTCGCAGCACTTTCGTTCAAGATACTGCCTCCTGGAGGAACTTGAGGGGTCTCACCGTCTTGTAAAACGAGCATCATTTCTACTACAACAGTTTTCTGGAAAGTGGGAAACATTCTCACTGGTGAAAAGAATGCTACAGTCGCCACGGAAAATACAAGTTCTGTACCTAAAATTTACTACTTATAACAAATTCCATTTTTACGACACCCTAATACTCACTGCATACTTTCTGGAGACTAATGCTTCAAATCACAGTTGTAATAGAATGAAATTTTCACTCTACAGCGGAGTGTGCGCGGATATGAAACTTCCTGGCAGATTAAAACTGTGTGCCGGACCGAGGCTCGAGCCCGGGACCTTTGCCTTTCGCGGGCAAGTGCTCTACCACCTGATCTACCCAAGCACGATTCACCCCCCGTCCTCACAGCCTTAATTCCGCCAGTACCTCGTCTCCTACCTCCCAAACTTGACAGAAGCTCTCCTGCGAACCTTTCAGAACTAGAGCACTTGGCAGCGAAAGGTCCCGAGTTCGACTCTCGGTCCGGCACGCAGTTGTAAACTACCAGGAAGATTCACAGCTGTAATGATTTCCTCATCTTCACTCCTGGTAACTGCTGTGGCTGTTGAACAGTGAAATGTCTGACAGAAAGTATAAAGAAAATTAAAACCAAAGCGAATACGAACTATGTTAATAACCTAGTGAACAGAATCGTTCCGCGATATATCACAAATCTGACCTCATAATCAACATATCTCCATCACTGAATTTTTAAACAATTTTTTATTGCTATTTCATTCCTCTCGGCACTTGCGGACGATAAATCGGCTATCGGCATTGACGATTACATCGCTCATCAACCGAACAATTTTAAAACAAATAAAAATATTTAAAAAGTTGAAAAACACTTGATTTTTATCAAATTAAAACAGACATGAAGTAGAATGCATTTTTTTGACAGGAGAGGAACCTATGATAGGAAGCCTTTCGGAGACGCCGTTCTTTCCAGCACCTTCAGGTGTCATTTACAGCCAAATCAGTTGCCACTGTGTAGCGGAGTGGAAGTGTAATGTTGCAGCTGGACTATTACATTACTGCGAACTTCACTGGGCATGAGATTAAGCAATAAACATTTCGTTCTCTAACAGTATCTTCGAATACAATTTCTATTACTTTACTACGATGGCGTACTGTAATGTCTTCGAATATCTTATTTTGTTCTCAATATCGGTTACGGTATTACACGACATGTGTGTAATTCAGTTGATTTTCCCATTTCGCTGACGCTAGTTGCTGCCCTCCGTCGCTGTAGGGATCCAAACTGTAGCGGACAACATGGAGGTGTCTAACGTAAATATGTCGGCGTGAGAGACAGTGTGCAGTAATAACCGCTTTTCTAACCGAAGGGTTCGTCCATCCAAGGGCTACCCTCTCCTTCATCACGACAACGCTAGACCACCCACGATCGCTGCGACATCTGCAATAATCTGACGCCTTGCAAGTAGTATGTCCATGGTCGTTCTGGAAGACTTCGAAGACGTATACACGCAACGAGGACGCTTACTACACCGCGCCGTAGCCATCTAAGTCATCGCGCTCTGGCCGTTGTCCAAGGACGGGCAGCCGTCCAGATGAGTCGGTTACGTACACTCACACACACACACACACACACACACACACACACACACACACACACACACACATACACACAATGTTTACAATTACAGTTTTCTAAGAATGGTTCAAATGGCTCGGAGCACTATGCAACTTAACTGCTGAGGTCATCAGTCGCCTAGAAGTAATTAAACCTAACTAACCTAATGACATCAGATACATCCATGCCCGAGGCAGGATTCGAACATGCGACCGTAGCGGTCGCTCGGCTCCAGACTGTAGCGCCTAGAACCGCACGGCCACTCCGGCCGGCCACAGTTTTCTCTGTGTGTGTACAAGAGGTTAAAATTTGCGTAATTTAATATGGGAAGGTTCTGAACTTCCCTTTCTTACGAATTATCAGTTCAAGTATTTAAAGGGTTGGCTTAGGCGGGTTGAGGTGGAAAAAAACACCTTGCGTGTGTCGTTTTTCCAGTGTGTTGTGCAACTGTAGGTAAGTTCGATTTGTGTACCACGGAAATAGGTCGATCGGCCAACCACTAACAAAGTTCGGTATAAGTACCATGGAGATAGTTCGTTCTGTTTACGACGTCCTGTGTACCACGATTGATCAAGGCTGTCGCTATCCTTCGACTTTACCAGAAGAGTGGCGGCGGCAAGGAGAACTGTAGCGAAATGTAGCAGCCAAGATTCCTCACCCCTTGTAGTAATGGGAACTAAACCAAAAAGGTAGCAAGTAAGAGCTCGCCTGCGAGCTCGCAAATTTTGGAAATGCAAGACGTACCACCAATATCTGCATCTGAGAAACTGTACTTTACGTATTCTGAAAATTTCCGTTAACCAGTTTGCAGTGTATCCTTTGTCAAAGACTGTCTTCTGTTTGCTTATACTGACCTAATCGCCAATTTTAAGTTTCGAAGGGCGTGGATCGATCATTTTGATTTTATTATACACCTCCGCTGGCTGCATTTTAATTGTCCTGTGATATTGCTTTACAAATCCTTGTACAGTATTAATCAATTTGTAGGAGCCCTGAGCAGTAAATTTTCTGAATATAAGACTCTTGAGAGCTCTGCAGAAACGTTCAACTACGAAAGCTTTCAAATTTGAAAAAGTGGACTAATGATTAATTCTGATATGTTGCATTAACTTTTTGAAACTAGCATTGTAGAATGATTTCCCAAGATCAGCATGTAAGCGTACTGGAACCCGCCTGCTTTCTGTGTAAATTTTTTTAAGCGCGTTTGCAACTGCTACACCTCGTTTAGTCTTCAGAGCAGCAACCGGAAAGGTTCATAGGTAATTACTTACAGTGTTCTGTGATCTGCGTTTCCTCTCATCTGGTCTGGAGTTCGCACTACCCCTATATTTCCGAAATATAAGTACAATTTAGTATTCCGAACTGAGTGGCGATAGATGGCCTTTGCAGATGAACCATGTTCCATCGGACAGATAGCAGTGGGCGTGTACGGCGAGATACGTCTGAGAGCAACACTTTCAGGCTGGAGGAGAGAGCTTTATTCTCTGTGGAATGTTTTTGTAGCATACATTGTGTGATCTCGTCATTCTGGAAGGCGTAATGGATCAACAAAAGTACACATCTATCCCTGGGGGACCATGTCCTCTCCTAAAGGCAGTTTGTTTTTCCTAGGCATGATGACATCTATGAGCAGGACAATGCAACGTGTCACACCGCTCGCACTGTACGTATGTGGTTTGAAGAGCACCAGGATTTGCTTAGCGTACTCCCATGGCCACCAAACTCTCATATTTTAAACCCAATTGAGAATCTATGGAACCACGTCTATCAGGGAGTTCGAGTCGTGGATTCTGAACCGAGAAATCTAGCGCAGCTGACCACAGCACTGGAGTCGGCATGACTCCACATCCCTGTCAGTACCTTGCGAAACCTAGTTGACTCTATTGCTGAATATTTTCTCGCAATGGTCTGCACTGCAAAAGGTGGTTATGCAGGCTTTTGACAGGAGGTTACAATAATGTGACTGGAAAGTACATTGTTGCGGTCTTTGATATGAAGACGCACGTGTTCACGCTAGTATATCCTGTGCGAACCTCTTCTTCTCTGTGACTACGCAGTTTGCACCCAGCTGAATATACTTAATGTAGGCAGGTCTCGGTTTCCATCTTCAATTTTTACTCCTGAAACTTTCCATAATTACCAAATTGACATTTCTGTGATGCCTCAGGATGGGCTTACCAGCTGATATCTTCTTCCAGTGAAATTATGTCGTAATTTTCTTTTCTCAGCAATACAAGTTAAAAACTCTTCGTTGGTTATCGAATGTAACTGTACAACCGATAGCGCTCTTCTATAAAACTGTCGTTGTGTTGTTACGGTCTTCAGTCCAAAAACTGGTTGGATGCAGCTCTCCATGGTACTCTATTTTGTGCAAGCCTCTTCATCTCCGAGTAACTACTGCAGCCTACATCCTTCTAAATCTGCTTACTGTATTCATCCCTTGGTCTCCATCTACGATTTTCACTCCCCACGCTTCTCTCCAGTACTAAATTGGTGATCCCTTGATGCTTTGGAATGCGTCCCACCAACTGATCCCTTCTTTTGGTCAGGTTGTAACACAAATATCTCTTCCCCACAAACCAAACCACACAAATATCTCTTCTCCCCAATTCTGTTCAGTACCTCCTCATTAGTTACATGATCTACCCATCTAACCTTCAGCATTCTACTGTAACACCACATCTCAAAAGCATCTATTCCCTTTTTGTCTAAACTGTTTATTGTCCACGTTCCACATCCACACATGGTTACACTTCAGACTATTACTTTCAGAAAGGACTTACTGTATTCGATGTTAACAAATTTTTCTTCTTCAGAAACGCTTTTCTTGCTATTGCCAGTCTACATTTTATATCCTCCCTACTTCGACCATCGTCAATTATCTTGCTTCCCAAATAGCAAAACTCATCTGATACTTTCAGTGCTTCATTTCCTAATCTAATTCCCTCAGTATTACCTGATCTAATTCGACTACATTCCATTATCCTCGTTTTGCCTTTGTTGATGTTCATCCTATATCCTCCATTCAAGACACTGTCCGCCCCATTCAACTGCTCTTGCAAGTCCTTTGCTGACTCTGCGAAAATTGCAGTGTCACTGAAAAACCTCAAAGTTTTTATTTCTTCTCCCTGAACTTTAATTACTACTCCAAATTTTTCTTTTGTTTCGTTTACAGCTTGCTTATGATACATCTTGAATAACATTGGGGATAAGCTACAACCATGTCACACTCCCTTCTCAACCACTGCTCCCCTTTTGTGCCCCTCGTGTCTTATAACCGCCGTTTGGTTTTTGTACAAATTGTAAATACCCTCTTGCTCACTGTATTTTACCCTTGCAACCTTTAGAATTTGAAAGAGAGTATTCCAGTCAACATTGTCAAAAGCTTTCTCTAAGTCTACATATGCTATAAACGTAGGTTTTATCTTTCCTTAACAGACCTTTTATCACAACTGTCAACGCCTGCTTTCTTTGGGATTGGAATTATTATATTCTTCTTGAAGTCTGAAGGTATTTTGCCTGTCTCATACGTCTTGCCCACCAGATGGAACAGTTTTGTCATGGCTGGCTCACCCAAGGCTATCGGTAGTTCTAACGGAATGTTGTCTACTCCTGGGACCTTGTTTCGACTTAGGTCTTTTAGTGCTCTGTCAAATTCTTCACGCAGTATCATATCTCCCATTTCATATTCATCTACGTCATTTTCCATTTCCATAATATTACCTTCGAGTACATCACCGTTGTATACACTCACTATATACTCCTTCTACCTTTCTGCTTTCCCTTCCTTGCTTAGGACTGGCTTCCCATCTGAGTTCTTGATATTCATACAAGTGGTTCTCTTTCCTCCGAAGGTCTCTTTAAGATTCCTTTATGCAGCATCTATCTAACCACTAATAATATAGGCCTCTACATCCTTAAATTTGTCCTCAGTCATTCCGGCTTAGTCATTTTGCATTTCCTGTCGATCTCATTTAGACGTTTGTATTCCCTTTCACCTGCCTCATTTATTGCATTTTTTATATTTTCTCCTTTCATCGATTAAACTCAATATCTCTTGTGTTAGCCACGGACTTGTACTAGCCCTCATCTTTTTACGTACTTGGTCCTCCGTTGCCTTCACTATTTCGTCTGTCAAAGCCATCCATTCTTCTTCTATTGTATTCATTTCTTGTCAGTCGTTTCCTAATGCTCCCTCTGAAACTCTGTACAACCTCTGGTTCTTTTAATTAATCCAGGTCCTACCTCGTTAAATTCCAGCCTTTTTGCAGTTTCTTCGCTTTTAATCTGCAGTTCATAACCAATAAAATGTGGTCAGAGTCCACATCTGTCCCTGGAAATGCCTTACAACCTGATTCCGAAATCTCTGTCTTACCATTATGTAGTCAATCTGAAACCTTCCAGTGTCTCCAGGTCTCCAGGTCTCTTCCACGTATATAACTTTCTTTCTGTAACACTATTGTTCAAATATTCTCTCCTTGTCTGAACTGTGAAATGAATTCGTAGCACTTTAATTCATATTCGATGTACGCAAATTTTGTGTTTTGAGAAATGCTAATCTTGCTAACTCGAAATTTTTCATTTCTTCTCTTTGAAGTTTAATCCCCTTTTCAAATGTCTGCTTTTTTTGCCTATATTATTTGCTCAATGTACAGATACAGTATCAGAGAAGATAGATTTGTTGGTATATCAACGCGGACTGTTCAACGTGCCTACGGATCTCTAAAATTGACAGGAATTTCTGTTGTCAGTGAACGCAGATCCGTTTCAACGAGTTTTCCAGTGAACATTGCTGCAGTGTATTTTATTTCCTTTAGACATGTCTTGAACTTTACTTTAATGCATCTTCAGTGGGATAATTCTTGGAATCAGCGTTTCTTCTCATCTGGTCACATGCTGGAGGTGGCACTTTAACTTGACTTACGAAAAATAAGCACGTTTTCATATTCCGAATTTTTTCTTGACAATTTTTACATTGTTTGCCCTTATTGCTGTGGAGCACTAGTAGTCTTCTGTCGCTAGTTGTAGATATTTCAATTAAATTTGTGATTTAAAGTCGTAACTTCTGTGAGTTCTGAACTCACAGCATTAATCTCTTTACTAAATGCGACTGACCTTTCGTCACTGCCAGTTGTTATGTTACGGATTTTGTCTACTTCATTGTTCAATTCGTTGCACTAGATCCGTACGCCGTTAACCATTATACTCATCGATTTTTGACCTTCTTGCTTGTATTATTGATTTTAATGACCTCATCATTTTGCGCCTGTGTTTTCTCAAGAGCTTTACTAACCGGTTCAATTATTTCCTTGCATTTTGTTGTCAACGTGGGTCCGAAATTCTTGGGTTTCCGTTTCGATTTCTCCGCGTTTGACTTTACATCCCTATCTGAGCTGATCATGTTTTTCAACGAGCATCACAGTAAGCTCGGATCGCAAATTATTGACAGTATCTGTTAACGTGATCAATTAGTTTTGATTTTCTCCTGAATTTGTTCGTTTTCCTCTCACATTTCTTTGTTTTCCTCCCGAACAGGTTGTAATTGTCTTTCCGATTCTTTCATTTTGTTGTCCATCATTAATTCCATTTCCCCTAATACCTGAGTAGAGACGTTATTACTAACAATAGTGGTCCCCTTTTGTTGAGTAGCCAACGGCGTTCACCTAGGCTTGGGCAGATGTTTTCAATAAGCATCAAGTTAAAGAGAGATGCAAGCTGCGATTGCTGATGAGCTTCATCGTCCTGCCCGTTGAACGTATCCTATGTGGGCAGTTATCACAAAAGGATTTGGCAACCTCCATTAAGCACACTTAATGGACATGACAGCATATTCGAAATGGAATTCTGGACATAAATATTTATTAACAGTGGTTGATGTTTATTCCAAATACGCATGGGTTGCTGCTCTGAAGACTAAAGGCGATGTTGCAGTTGCAAACGCGCTTACAAAAATTTACACAAAAAGCAGGCGGGTTCCAGTACACTTACAAACTGATCTTGGGAAATAATTCTACAATATTAGTTTCAAAAAGTTAATGCAGCATCTCAGAATTTATCATTAGTCCACTTTTTCAAATATGAAAGCTTCCGTAGTTGAACGTTTCAGCAGAACTCTCAAGAGTCTTATGTTCAGAAAATGTACTGCTCAGGGCTCCTACAAATTGATTAATACTGTGCAAGGATTCGTAAAGCAATATAATCACATGAAACACAGGACAATTGAAATGCAGCCAGCGGAGGTGTATAATAAAATTAAAATGATCGATCCACACCCTTCGAAACTTAAAATAGGCGATTATGTCAGTATTAACAAACAGAAGACAGTCTTTGACAAGGGATACACTGCAAACTGGTTAACGGAAATTTTCAGAATACGTAAAGTACAGTTTCTCAGATGCAGATATTGGTGGTACGTCTTGCATATCCAAAATTTGCGAGCTCGCAGGCGAGCTCTTACTTGCTACCTTTTTGGTTTAGTTCCCATTACTGCAAGGGGTGAGGAATCTTGGGTGCTACATTTCGCTCCAGTTCTCTATGCCGCCGCCACTCTTCTGGTAAAGTCGAAAGATAGCGACAGACTGGATCAATCGTGGTACACAGGACGTCGTACACAGAACGAACTATCTCCGTGGTACTTAAACCGAACTTTGTTAGTGGTTGGCCGATCGACCTATTTCCGTGGTACACAAATAGAACTAACCTACACTAGCATAACACACTGGAAAAACGACACACGCAAGAAGTTTTTTCCACCTCAACCGGCCTAATACTTGAAATGATAATTCGTAACAAAGGGAAGTTCAGAACATTCCCGTATTAAATTGCGCAAATTTTAACCTCTTGTGCACACAAAGAGAGAAAACTGTGCCGGCCGAGATGGCCGAGCGGTTCTAGGCGCTACAGTCTGGAATCGCGCGACCGCTACGGTGGCAGGTTCGAATCCTGCCTCGGGCATGGGTGTGTGTGATGTCCTTAGGGTAGTTAGGTTTAAGTAGTTCTAAGTTCTGGGGGACTGATGACCTCAGAAGTTAAGTCCCATAGTGCTCAGAACCATTTTTTGAGAAAACTGTAATTGTAAAAAATGGTTCTGAGCACTATGGGACTTAACTTCTAAGGTCATCAGTCCCCTAGAACTTAGAACTACTTAAACCTAACTAACCTAAGGACATCACACACACCCATGTCCAAGGCAGGATTCGAACCTGCGACCGTAGCGGTCGCGCGGTTCCAGACTGAGGCGCCTAGAACCGCACGGCCACTCCGGCCGGCTGTAATTGTAAACATTGTGTGTGTGTGTGTGTGTGTGTGTGTGTGTGTGTGTGTGAGTGTACATAACTGACTCATGTGGATGGCTGCCCGACCTTGAAAAACGGCCAAAGCGCGATGACTTAGATGGGTACGGTGCGGTGTAGTAAGCGTCCTCGATGCGTATATACGTCTTCGAAGTGTTCCAGAACAAACATAGACATACTACTCTTGGATTCAACGGGCCCCGTCCAATTTTCATGTTTCCAAAACTTAAAGAACACCTTTGAGGACTTGTTTCGATAGTGATGAAGCATTGCACAAGAAGAGGTGCGGTTTTGGTTCCGTCAACAAACAATCTACACAGTAGTGGTATCAACAAATTGGTCTGCCATTGAGAGAAAAGTGTTCATCGCCAGGGTGACTATGTTGAGAAATAAATATGAAGAAATGAAGAATAAAGATGAAGAAAATAAAGTTTGCTTCATTTAAAAAGCTTTCAGAGTTTTCACATACAAAATTCGAAGGCATTACTTTTCAGCACAGCCTTGTGCATTTTCATATCACGGCCAAATCAGTGCCCCACAGTGTTGTACAATTTTTGTTGAAAGACGTTTCATGTACATTACCAACTGATTATGTCTATACACTGGCTGACAAAAAGAAGTGAAGCACACGAAGACATGTTCATGTCATTGTAACTTAGTGCATGCGCACACCATCAGTGGTTATGTAAATGATTAGAGTTGCAATTCTTTGCAACAGCTAGAAAGGCCAACAGACTTTATTAGTGTTGTTGTGTTTAGTGTCGTTACCAGACCTAGTATGGTATACAAGGGGCTTGAACAACGTCAGGTAATGCGTCATCACTGCGAAAGACAGGGCCTTGTCATGTACTTGTGCGAGGTACCCTTATCAGTACCAGACAGTCTGAAAACGGCCTCATTGTGGGTCTCCATTTTGCCAGTGATAGAATCGTCCAACATTCACAGTTTGCAGCATTCAGACATGACGGTTTTGATATCGTCCAGAGGTCACTATCGGCAACACATACTGACCACAGATGTGCATCGATGTGTGGGAGGTGCTTCTGAAGACCGTGCCTTTCCCCCAACACTGCAGCGCCCATGCACTGAGATCAATATACATTTGAGCTTGAAACAGTTCTGCCCCCCCTCCCCCCCGCCCCACCCCCTTCCCACCGTTCTAGATCTGAGCTACAGCAGTCAACATCATTATGTAGGACAGTGACAGAATTTCTGATGAAATGTCGTTTTATAAATGTTTCATTTTGTACTGCAAGAGAACAGTTTGTTAACCTGCTCATCAAGTGAAGCTTTCTTAGCCAATGACAGTTGTAAATTTTGAAGAAATACTATGACAAAGACATGTATCAAAGTTAAGTAATAAGTGAACTAATAATTCATGGGTTTTAATTTGATGAACCCTCTCCCAGAGCGATCAAAGAGCCCACAGCTATGCCTAGACAAAAGTAGTTTCGCCTGGTCACACCAACAGTTGTTCAACGCTGGATTGCATGTGAACTTGAGGGTAAGCATACTCTCCCTCAAGGTTCTCGCTGACCTTGCCGTAGCAAACACACCATAATCCCCAAACATCTTTGCCTGGCACTGGAGAAGAAGTATTGGAATCCCTGAAACGTTATGAGTCGACCCACAACAGTAATCATAGACTACCATCAACTGGGCAAAGGAATTACCATCCAACAGGACAATGCTCGTTCATGCATGACACGTATGTCTGTGAAATGTCAATGCCATGTTGAGGTACATCTGTGGCCAGCTAAATCCTCAGATCTCTGTCTGATAGACATGTGTGGGATCAGCTCAAACAACTCCAGTAACCAGGATATCAAGGACCAGTTACAACAGCTACGGGCTAGCTTATCTTGAGAGTGGTTACAATGGCTTTATGTAACGCTGTATCAAATCCAGAGGTGGAACGTCATAGCGATACATGGGCTCATACTGCCACGTTCGTTGTACGCATTTGATTCAAAGTTCTAATCACTGAAATAAAATCACGTATCCTCTGAAGCACTGAGGTATGATTTCGTTGTCTCCTCCATTTCTAGGTGCTTCACTTTTTTTGTCAGGCAAATACATTCTAAGACTAAAGAAAAGCGACGCAGCACGAAGCAATTGCCTGAATAGGACAGAAATCGGTAGGTGTGATCTACGTGTACAGACACAGAAATGATCACAATTTCTGAAAATTTGGATGACTTTTTCATGAGAAACAGCTTCACAAATTGGGCAAGTCAATGAAGTTTTGATCCACATTTGGCCCTTATACCTAGCAGTTATTCGGCTAGGCGTTGATTGATACTCGTTGCATCTCCTCCTGAAGAATATCGTGCCAAATTATGTGCAATTGGGGCAATTATATCGTCAAAACCCCGAGCTGATTTGAGATCCCTGCCCATACTGCTTCAAACGTTCTCAATTGGGGAGAAATACGTCGACCTTTCTGGCGAAGGTAGGGCTTGGCAACTATGAAGATAAGTAGTAGAAACGTCTTCACTCATCAGTGGGGCTCAGTTCGAGGCAGGACTCGTCACTGAAGACAGCTCTGATCGTCAATGAGAGTGAGTGCTGCAGTCGTGACTGGAGACGCCCCATACAACAGTGATATATCAAGCTGAACGTGCTTGCAATTCAGCCCGATAACCATTCGGCCCGATAACCAGGAGTGACGGTCTGGCGTGCCATTTCTATTCATAGTAGGGCTCCTTTGTTTGTCTTCCGCTTCGTCCTTTCAGCACAGCATTAGTCGACGATATTCTCCGCCCCATTTTGTTTCCCTTCACGGCAAGTAATCATGGACTTACAATCCAGTAAAATATGCCGCCCGCAGACGAGGAGAGTTTCTACTGCTTCTTCGTGATTGCCACATCCTACTCTGAAAACAAGGTCGCAAGATCTCTCCCCAGTTGTGATAATTCGTAGCATTATGGACCGGGCTCTCCAGCCAGATCGCGATTTTGACGATCTAATGCACCAGTTGGACAGAGTTTGGCACGATATCCCTCAGGAAGACATCCTACGACTCTATTAATCAATACCAAGCAGAATAACTGTTTGTACACTACTGGCCATTAAAATTGTTACACCACGAAGATGACGTGCTACAGACGCGATATTTAACCTACAGGAAGAAGATGCCGTGATATGCAAATGATTAGCTTTTCAGAGCATTCACACAAAGTTGGCGCCGGTGGCGACACCTATAACGTGCTGACATGAGGAAAGTTTCCTACCGATTTCTCATACACAAACAGCAGTTGACCGGTGTTGCCTGATGACACGTTGTTGTGATGCCTCTTGTAAGGAGGAAAAATGTGTACCTTCACGTTTCCGCCTTTGATAAAGGTCGGATTGTAGCCTATCGCGATTGCGGTTTATCGTATCGCGACATTGCTGCTCGCGTTGGTCGAGATCCAATGACTCTCAGCAGAACATGGACTCGTTGGTTTGAGGAGGGTAATACGGAACGCCGTGCTGGATCCCAACGGCCTCGTATCACTAGCAGTCGAGATGACAGTCATCGTATCCGCATGGCTGTAACGGATCGTGCAGCCACGTCTCGATCCACGAGTCAGCTGATGGGAACGTTTGCAAGACATCAACCATCCGCACAAACAGTTCGACGACGTTTGCAGCAGCATGGACTATCAGCTCGGAGACCATGGCTGCGATTACCCTTGACGCTGCATCACAAACAGGAGCGCCTGCGATGGTGTACTCAATGACGAACCTGGGTGCACGAATGGCAAAACGTAATTTTTTTTTTTCGGATGAATCCAGGTTCTGTTTACAGCATCGTGATGGTCGCATCCGTGTTTGGCGACATCGCGGTGAACGCACATTGGAAGCGTGTATTCGCCATCGCCGTACTGGCGTATCACCCGTCGTGATGGTATGGGGTGCCATTGGTTACAAGTCTCGGTCAGCTCTTGTTCGCATTGACGGCAGTTTTAACAGCGGATGTTACATTTCAGATGTGTTACGACCCGTGGCTCTACCCTTCATTCGATCCCTGCGAAACCCTACATTTCAGCAGGATAATGCACGACCGCATGTTGCAGGTCCTGTACGGGCTTATTTAGACGCAGAAAATGTTCGACTGCTGCCCTGGCCAGCACATTCTCCAGATCTCTCACCAACTGAAAACGTCTGATCAATGGTGGCCGAGCAGCTGGTTCGTCACAATACGCCAGTCACTACTGCTGCAAGGGCAGCTGTACCTGTACACGCCATTCAAGCTCTGTTTCACTCAATGCCCAGGCGTATCAAGGCCGTTATTACGGCCAGAGGTGGTTGTTCTGGGTACTGATTTCTCAGGATGTATGCACCCAAATTGCGTGAAAATGTAATCACATGTTAGTGCTAGTATAACATATTTGTCCATGAAAACCCTTTTATCATCTGCATTTCTTCTGGTGTAGCAATTTTAATGGCCAGTGGTGTATAAGGACCAGAAGTGTATCAATGCTGTGGCCTGTTGCTGCACTGTGAGGTGGTAGAGCACACGCTCGTGAGGAGAATCGTATAATGACGGTATAAGCCTTTGTCCTCGTGAGCCGGGCGCTGCAACACCTGCGCCCGTGAGAAGGCGGCGCGCGGCCCTGACTTGGCTGTCCCGCCACGCCACGCTCGTTACACCACGGATCCGTCGGCCACGCCGCCGCCTGTGCCCTCCATCCGCACGGCGCGGATGCGTCGCGTGAAACGCCGCAGCCCCGACCTGCCCAGGGGCTTTTACGAGCGCGTCCCTCCCCGCCGTTAAATACGGCGACACTAAAACCTCACACACCCGCTCCCGGGATTTCATTTACTGAACACTACGCTCCGGGACGGACGGCGATTTACATCCCACTGTGAAATTAACAACCGGATGCGCTCCACTGCCGATTGACGGTGGCTGGATCCCCATAGCCTGGCACCCTGTTATCTGCAGCGAAATGTGTACACAGGATAGTAAAAAAAGGAAATTGATAAGGCAGGTTCTAACAATACCACCACTTGCAAAGTCGGTTAGAAATCAGATTAATAATGTTGCTCACGCAGCATATGTTCGCTTTGTCGGGCAACAACGAAGTTATTGACTGTGGATGGTATCGTCAGAATGGAAATAATGAAGTCGCTGTAAAAAAGTCATTAATTTTGGCACTTATCTTGAATGGATTCCCACGTAGATTTCGTCGTTATGGATCATCTTGTTGATTCTAGGGTGATTCCAGTTTGACTGCTAGAAGGTCCTGATCTGTATTTTAGCAATATTTGAAGACCTAACAAATGCGTTTTTCAGGAAATTCTTAATGATCAAACAATCCCAGATCAGAACAATGGTATGGTAGAAATAATTTTTGACTTGGTGTTCACGATATACATTTTTATTAAACTTCTTGTAAATCCACATATACTTCTTAATTTTCACATCATCAAGAAAACTGTTTTGTATCAATCTTCATATATTTAATTTCCACTTCAACCAAACACAAGACTTGACTGTTCTTTTACAAAGCAAAATAACAACTTGACTTCTGCTAAGTGAAACAAAGACTGCTCTGTGCGCATTCGCACTAAAACGGTTACAAGTAAGTCAAAGATTATGACAGTCTCACAGCAATGAATACACACAAGAACCGTATCACTGTAACATATCGATACATCGGAGTACCTATACATCAATAAAACCAAATGTGAATATTGTCACAAAAATACGTCTGTTACTTCGCAGAAAAGTAGTACGAAATTACTGGTATCGAGAACTGGGGTTGGAGTGCCGTAATGGTCACGTAAATAAAGAACCATTACAAGGTCTCAAACAGATACACAACAAACACGATTATAGGACCCTCGGTGTGGCACAAACTCAGACACACACGGAGAGACTTATGTAGAAACAGTTGTGACCAGGCGAAACTACTTTCGTACGGCTACGACTTTGCGTTCCTTGATTACTCGGCACTATATTGACCTCGGCGTGAGGAAGCTGCCTTACTGACAGGAGAGGTGTGGTGTTCAGGAGCGCCTCCCATATGTCGTTGCGGATTGTTGTGAGCCTGCACTGTAGTATCGATTCATGCTGAAACTTTGCTGTGGCAATGTGATCTCTGTGCGATACCACATAATCATAAAATGACACATACTTAACAACAACGCAGATACATAGACTCAAAATATTAAGATAATAACGCCTAAAATAGGTAAATAAGATAATTGTGAGAAAAGTAGACGCAGCAAGAGATTCGTCCATGTATCTAATCTACATTTTAAATGTGATAACTATATAGTACAAAGGATAATGACTTACGTAACAATGGGCGAATCATTACATCTAATAGAATATGCCATTTAACGAGGCAAAGCTCCAATTTCTCTTCTAAGGCATTGGTTCAGGGAAACGACATCATGTAGACACACATTAACAAAGAAACACATACAAGATGTACAACGAAGTCTAGACATAGAAACACAAAAAGGGCGTCGGCCGGTGTGGCCGAGCGGTTCTTTGCGCTTCAGTCTCGAACCGCGTGACCGCTACGGTCGCAGATTCGAATCCTGCCTCGGGCATGGATGTGTGTGATGTCCTTAGGTTAGTTAGGTTTAAGTAGTTCTAAGTTCTAGGGGACTGATGACCTCAGACGTTAAGTCCCATAGTGCTCAGAGCCATTTGAACCAATTGAAAAAAAAGTGCAATTTGTGTGCCCTACACAAGCACTGAACACATGTAACAAGTGTTACTAGTTCTTAGGCAGTATAAACACACACACTCACTCACACACACACACACACGCACACACATACACACACATACACACACACACACGCGCGCGCGCGCGCGCGCAATCACTCATGATGTACAATGCGGCAAGAAAAAAAGGAATAATAGTGAGATAGTGTTAATACTTTCATCCTTCTTTACCTGAGCACATTTGTACTGTGCATGCAGTACACGTGAGGTGCCTAGTTGTTTCCACTGCCCTGTGTGGAACGCGTAAGTTCTTGTACACTTCACTAACCTGCTGTCTTCATGATGATGATGTCCCCAGCGCAGAAAACAGCACGCAGGTCGTGGAGTCTTTTTCTTGAGGCTGAAATTAACTTCGCAATGAACTGCTGCTACGAATAAACTATAACTCATTTGGGATGCCACTCGCGTTTTTATTGATATAGACACAAGAAACTATTCTTGATTACAACGTATTGAACATACATTTCCACAGTCATTATATCTGGCTAAAATAACATGAAATACATCTTGCTACAGACAACATGTCTGTCTACTGGAACCGACGGAACTAGAGAAGAAAATTACATGAATCAAATTCCACTATTACAGGCAACATGTCTGTACCTAGCGACGGTCGGAACTGTAGTAAATAAAATTGCATGACACAAATACTGCTATAACAGACAACATGTCCGTCTACTGGAACGGTCAGAACTGGAGAGCTGGACTGCTCGAGACACTTCGCGCGCCAAGCCAGCAAGGCGTGACCCGAACGCCACCGAAGTGCATCGACAGTAATATCGTCAGTTTTAGTAATCCTTTGATTTTAATAATTTTGAAATGACTGATCGATAGCTGGCTGTTGAGAGATGTTTATTTAAAAAAAATGAAGTACTTTGGATGACAGGTTTAATTAATAATAGCAACTAAAGTTTAACGTTTTGGCGTCCTACCGCCGAACACAGTGGCCAATCACAGAGCAGCAGCATCATGCAGGCGGCCTTTCTCACGGGAATGGTACCGAATCTAACATTTGTCACCGGTACCTCATCCCACATTGCGTCATTTCTATGCTTCTTGCATCTCCACTGCCCTGGGAATAGCTTCCTGGAGCCTAATATGATGGCTGAATAAGCCAGAAATATTACAACACATATCAAAAAAAGTTGTGCATCACCCTGATGCCCAGAACGCCTGAAGATAGACGTTGACTGTGGATATTGTATCATAGACACAGTCCCTTTGACTGTTCCGAGATGTAACTAAACCTACCCAAAGATGTAAATAACCATGCATGAGCAGCGCGTATTAGACGGAGGGGATCCGATATCCGATCAGTTCCAGTCATTCCACCAGGAAGGAGGTACACGGTTCGTGTTGTCTGTAGTTCAACCATACTTAGACTGTCAATATCGCGGTTCGTTCGCCTCCGCATTGTTACTTTGTGCCAGGACGGGCTCTCAACAAGGGAAGTGTCCAGGCGTCTCGGAATGAATCAAAGCAATGATGTTCGGACATGGAGGAGATACAGAGAGACAGTAATTGTCGATGACATGCCTCGCTCAAGCCGCCCAAGGGCTACTACTGCAGTGGAAGACCGCTACCTACGGATTATGGCTCGGCAGAACCCTGACAGCCACGCCACCACGGTGAATAATGCTGTTTCTCCTCTGCAAACACAGGACGTCGTGTTACGACTCAAACTGTGTGCAATCGGCTGCATGATACGCAACTTCAGTCCCGACGTCCACGACGAGGTCCATCTTTGCAACCAAGACACCATGCTGTACAAATGGGCCCAACAACATGCCAAATGGACCACTCAGGATTGGCATCACATACTCTTCAGCAATGAGTGTCGCATATGCCTTCAACCAGACAATCGTCGGAGACGTGTTTGGTGGCAACCCGGTCAGGCTGAACGCCTTAGACACACCGTCCAGCGAGAGCAGGTTCCCTGCTGTTTTAGGGTGGAATTATGTGGGCCCGACGTAGGCAGCTGTTGGTCAGTGAAGGCACCGTAACGGCTGTACGACACGGGAATACTATCCTCTGACTGATAGTGCAACCATATCGGCAGCATATTGGCGAGGCATCCGTCTTCATGGAAGACAATTCGCGCCTCCATCATGCACATCTTGTCAATGACTTTCTTCAGGATAACTACACTGCTCGACAAGAGTAGCCAGCATGTTCTCCAGACATGAACCCAATCGAACATGCGTGGGATAGATTGAAAAGGGCTGTTTGTGGACGACGTGACCCACCAACAACTCTGAGGGATCTACGCCGAATCGCCGTTGGGGAGTGGGACAATCTGGACCAACAGTGCCTTGAGGAACTTGTGGGTAGTATGCCGCGACGAATACAGGCATGTATCAATGCAAGAGGGCTCGCTGCTGGATATTAGAGGTATTGGTGTGCAAAACACACTGAACCACCACCTCTGAAGGTCTCGCTGTATGATGGTACAACATGCAATATGTGGTTTTCATGAGCAATGAAATGGGCGGAAATGACGTTTATGTTGATCTCTATTCCAATTTTCTGTACAGGTTCCGGAACTCTCGGAGCCGAGATGATGCAAAACTCTTTTTGATGTATGTATTTCATTTAGTGTTACAACAAGACATAATTCCGCAACTGCGATTACGATTCACATAATAATTTGTATTGACAATAAGATAAAATCTGCAGACCGTTCCTTTCCTGTCTTTCTATTCTTTTCTTCTAAGTTACTAACATTTATTATTTTACACCCTCCGTTTCCTTCAACTAATCTGATTTTCCTTGAACTCATTGTTATTATTCTGGCTTTCAGTACTCAAAATAACTTTTGCTAGTAATGTGGAGCAATGTATCAATAGATGTAAAACTGTTAAACCTATAACGTGATTTTAAAATATTAAGCAGCCAGCTTTTAAATGCGCAACAAATGAAACGCAGTTACAAAAATGTTGCCACGTAACTTGGAGGGTCTGCAGAAGAGGTTTTCCCCTGCAGCTTTGACGCTCTGTAGTTAACGTGAAAACGTTACTAGATAACTGCTTCACAGTTGCAGTGAATACAATCCCTCGATATACGTCAACTATGCGAGTCTAATTTTTCGTTTTATCATTCCGATTTATTATGTCTTGGGCAAGGTGTTAACGTACCTTTATAAATAACTAGCACTTCCCGGATTTTAGTGACCTGAAAAAAGCCAAATGTGGAAGCATTTATGACCAAAAAAACTAAATAAGACCTTAAAAATTAAATATGACTCTACATAAGTTTGTCAAAACATTGTCTTGTTGAATTTTTTTTTATACCGCGCAATACAAAATTCACTTCTGAACAAATTGTGATTAAAGTACATACACTGGTGTCCAAAATTAAAGCAGCGAACTAAAATTTTGCGAGGTTGCGTTTATTTGCCACAAAACAATGTAAAAAGGAGATAGTAAAGTAGAAACAATGAAAATAAAAACAGAAAGTGAACGACTGCAACCCGCATAACGTTAGAGAAAAACGTTCTTCGTTTCTTTCCAACTTAACGGATTTGCACCCACATTCCGGCAACCTGTTAATGTGCTCAGCATGGCGTGTGACCACCTCTGGCTGCAATATAGGCCTGACAACGACGGGAAATGCTGTGACTGATGTCATCAGTCTCATGTTGGGGCAATGATGCCCATTTCTCCTGTAGAGCTGCTCGCCAGTCTTCGACAGTGGTTGGAAGATGCTGACGTGATATAACCTGTCTCTCTAGTGCATCACAGACATGCCCTATGGGATTCAAACCCGGAGAGCGAGCAGGCCACGCCATGTACAGGATATCTTCCACTTCCAAGAAAACACCAACCACTCGGCCTCTGCGAGGTCGAGCATTATCGTCCCTCAGTACGAAGTCTGGGACTTCATCAACTCGCAACAACCGTGCATGAGGCCCCAAGATCTCGTCGTGATGCCTGACAACAGTCAAACCTTGTCGATTCACCTGTACAATTTCATGAAGAAATGTTCGAGTGGTCAACATAACCCCACCCACACCATTAAGGATGTTCGCCCCCGGCACGGTAACTAAGCATGTTCAGTCAGAGGGTTAGCTGCCCTCTGTAATAAAAAATAAATAAAAAAATAAAATCAAAAAAAACTGAGTTAATGGATCAACGACGAACTGAAACGGGTGTCTTGCAACGTCCGCCACGAGCAGATGCAACGAACGAAAACGAACAAAATGAGATAAAAAAAAGAGGTCAGCGTGGCAAACTGTCAATCCTAAGGGCCCGGGTTCGATTCCCGGCTGAGTTGGATATTTACTCCGCTCAGCGACTGAGTGTTATGTTGTCCTAATCATCATCATTTCATCCCCATCGACGCACATGTTGCAGAAGTGGCGTCAAATCGAATGGTCTACCCGACGGGAGGCTCTAGTCACACGACATTTACATTTACCATTAAGGATGCTCCTCGATATCGTTCTCTTTCCACAATGTTTTTTATTCCGCCTTCCCTCCAGATGCGATTGCGTCGAGAATCACTTCCAGACCAAGTCGGGACTCATCTGTGAAAAAATTGGCCCACTGTTCGGCCGTCCAGCTGGCGTGTTGACGACTCCACTCTAGACGTTCCCTTCTGTGAAGACGCATCAGAGGCACATTTGCAGAAGATCTCCAACAATAAAGACCCTGCCGAAGCCCTCTGTACACAATTTGTCTCGATACAACACTTCGAGTGGATGCTGCGAGGTCAGATGCCAGTTGCAGTGCAGTACTAAGGCGGTACCGTCGTGCCCTTACGGCCAAATAGCGGCCCTCTCTTTTGGTATCACACTTGGTAGGCCATGCACTGTTTGGTATCTATAAATTGTCGCCACATCCGAGAAACAATGGCATGTTGCAAGATACCATCATCTCACATGTCTCCTGTAATTTCCATCACTTCTCTTCGCACAACTACCGTGTTCAGTGGGATTAGTGTTGCAGCCCGTTAAAGCGCTTTTCTGCACTACCTCTAATCTTACACAGTTTAAAAATAGTATTTCTCCGTTATTGCTGAAGAACTCTAAAAAAATCAAGAACAAAATCTATCAACTTCATGCTGCTGCAGTACTTTGCTTTCGGCATGTTGAACCAGACTGAGTTTGCATTCAAACTGAATAGTGTGACGACGTGTGCGATATTACGACGGAAGCCGCCTTTGATGACCGTGCACAACAAGTTCAAAAATGGTTCAAATGGCTCTGAGCACTATGGGACTTAACTTCTGAGGTCATCAGTCTTCCAGAATTTAGAACTACTTAAACCTAACTAACCTAAGAACTTCACACACATCCATGCCCGAGACAGGATTCGAACCTGCAGCCGTAGTAGTCACGCGGTTCCAGACCGTAGCGCCTAGAACCGCTCGGCCACCCCGGCCGGCCACAACAAGTCTTACGTCAGCGAACCGAATAGTGTGTTACGCTGTTTGTCTACCACAGTCCTCATAAATAAAACTTTGCAATGATTGTTGGTTTCTTTGTGACACTATCGCGTGAAGCATTGTCATGTGAGCAAGATTTTCATGGTTTTATTCTTGTGTCAAAAGATACGACAAATACATGCATTTTTTTGGCAGAAGTTCGTCGAAATAAGACCTATTATGGCAAAAGTTGGCCGGAATATGACCTATCACTAGAAAGGTGTAAATATTACTTTGCGTGCACAATAAAAATACATTTTTTCTACATTAGAATAACTGGATTCGTGTGTTCGTTTTTGTAAGATTCACCTTAAAGTTTAGGAAAGAAATATGACTTGCCTTTAAAATTCGTGCGTTCTGCACTGTACTCCATTGTTACCAGACAGAAATGCCGCGCTTCCCGACCAACAGATCGGTAGTCAACATCGTTATTTTCCTCCATCCCCGTGAAACTTTCGCTGACGCCTTTGCCTTTATGCTGTCAAAAGCATGATGGACAGCATCGGTTGAAGTGCACTTCTATGTTCCAGCCCATTGTTCTGCTCAGCGTATCCGTAGTCGGCATCCACTACCGCTCCCACCCTCTGTCTCAATCCATCACTTTATTAGCACACAATTCGATATCCGATCCAGTATCGACCGTGCTAAATGACGGTCACTTATCTCTCATCTAAGCAGGCAAACAAAACAGCGAATGGCCGTATTTTTGCATTAAGGAAAGTCCTATTCACTGAACCGTGACGGCAGTCTAGTTGGAAACAAACTTCTCTGTGAAGCTTTAAATCATCTACCGGGTGTGCTACGTTGCTAGCAAGTCTCAAAACGGCGGGGAGTAAAAGGACGTAGTCCATAGAGGATTCCCAACAACAAACTTTATTTACCAGACATACAAGCAACCAACACCAACAGTAGCACAAACACACGATATTACAACTCACCATTTGTTCAAATAATGTAAAAAGTCAAAAATTCAGAAAACACTTGCAAAGTAATAAGCGTACCCTTTAAGGATACATATTTTAACTTCAGACAAATGACAGTGACGCTCTTCAACTTGTAACTTATGCTTCTGCTTGCGACAAAACTTAGTTGCTAAATATAGCTTCCTTTTAAAAAAATGCAGATACTGCAGACGAGATTATTTGACACGGGATAAACAAGCCTGGCGGCTCCGACAAGGTTTGAAATCTTTTCAGTAGTCTAAAACACCAGAAACATTACTTACAAGCATCAATTTTAAATCAGACAACAATTCTTAAAGGTAGAATACGTGCACCAACTACAGTACTGCTCAAACTTCGCAGCCTTCCGTGGCCATAGAGCCACTTAACTATGCCGGTCACGCAGCAACGAATGAGGCGCAGCCCAGCCGGCATAGAAAACATGACCCGTTTTGTGCCAACTATGAAGTCAGCCAACCTGTCACATGTAAGATGTTACATCAGATATTAACGTACAGCTTTGCAAACAGTCAATAAGTCCGAAGTTTTTAAAGCACATAGCAATACTTTATAGTACTTAACACCTTTTCATTGTAACTTTAACCATCAAATGATTTAAGTAGGAGGCTTATTGAAATACTCTGGCAGTGCGCAAAGCAGTAAAGGCACAGCTCATTATAGGGTTAAGATAAAATTACTCTTTAAAAACTACAATTAAAATAGCATTGCATTGAGCTGCTTGTGCTGACAGTTGAGCAGAAGTAACCAGTGCGTAATCAAGTACTGCAAGAGCGACCACTACCAGTAATTTGACTGACTCTCAATTAAGGCTACACAAGCTGCCGTTCAATACAACATACTTCAAACAATACACAGACTTTATCAGAGTCGCGCTTATCGAACTTGCATGCTTTAAATAAACAGATATTACTCCAGCAAAATTTCCAGTTTACGGTACACGGGTTGAACAACTTGCACAAAATGGTTCAAATGGCTCTGAGCACTATGGGACTTAACTGCTAAGGTCATCAGTCCCCTAGAACTTAGAACAACTTAAACCTAACTAACCTAAGGACATCACACACATCCATGCCCGAGGCGGGATTCGAACCTGCGACCGTAGCGGTCGCGCGGTTCCAGGCTGTAGCGCGTAGAACCGCTAGGCCACCCCGGCCGGCCAACTTGCACAGCTTTCGTAAGTTGGAACCAGTAAATTACGCAATTGACATACCTGTACCTGTAAGCAAAATGGCCCTTACAGAGCGAGGACTTTTCACACACAAAACACGACAGCACATTTGAGGTACCATTGCTCAGCGTGAAAACCTTAAAGAGCCACCCAACAGTTCATCGTACAAGAACGATTCAGGACGGAAAAAAGCTTACCCACCAGAATTAACACAGCTGAAGGTGGCAGCGGCAGACTTGGCACGGTGATTGGATGTAGACCGTTGTATTCAGGCCACTGTATGGCTACGCTGTCGTCCAGACATAGCAAGGCCACAGTTCCGCTATTAGCCTGAAGTCTCACGCCGCGTCACCCACTCATGGGCATTGCTTCCGGACTCGGCCAAAACAAACTCCGGGCTCGCACGGCCCACCACCGACAAAGGCACGACCAGAACTGCAGGAACAACGACTGACAGGGTGACTGACCTCTCTCCGGAACCAGCATAACTTCCACCGCGTCTCGCTGCTACGCCGACTCTACGCGCACGCCTAAATAGGCAATCGCGGCCATTGGCACCGCCACAAAAGGCGGACACAGGAATGAGCTGACACAGTAACCGCTCCAGAGATAAGTTACAGTTCAGAGTGGTTATAATTGAAGCGCAGCTGATCACAGAGGTCCAACGTGGTCTGTAGGTACTGTATGTCAGGGAGACTTCGCAGATGTTCTAATGCGTTAACGCGGAACCGATTTACGCTGTAAAAAATTTAGTTCCAATTTTGGCCACTAGGTTTACATCAGAGTCTGTGAATGCAAGAAAGACGTATAGGAATTTTTCCAAGTGTAATGGATTGGGAACGGGACGTGGGCACAAAAGGTCAAATCAGTGAGAAAGGCACAAGTTGGTTTTATTACTAACCGCCGCTTACACTATTTGTTCAACGTGAGTACCGGAGACGTCGACGCCAGATTTGCACCTGGTGGCCAATATTTGAACTAACTTTTCCCAGCGTAAATCGATTTCGCATTAAACATTAGCATATCTATCAAGTTTCCCTGCCATACCATAACTGCCCGCAGTGGACCTCCGTGGCTAGTTGCACTTTTATTATAATCATCCAGTTCGAACAGCTTTAGCGTCATGAAACGTTGTTTAAACATCGATGATTATAACTGGAATTACTTTTCCCATGCACAAAATGAAGTTGCTGCACTGTGTTTTATTTGCACTGGGATAAAAATATCATTCGACAGCGGCATATATGCCGACGTTGTCCTTTTGCGTGCAATTGGAAGCAGGGCGATTTCTGAAAAAAGCGAAGATTACTGAATCCCAGTTCAATTAAAAGTTTTAATTGCTTAGCACTTGCCCTCCTGTGTACAATTTATTTCAGACTGAATGGTTCCTGGGAAAAGCATTTCATTTGCAAAGATAGATGAAGCAAGTACTCGAATCTGTAAAATATGTAAAATAATATTATGTATTATGTTCTCACTTTATCAACTGTGAGTGTGCAATTTGGTGTAATGCTAAAATTTTCACGTGACTGAACCATTTCCTTTCTCATTGTTTCTCTTCTTTTTAAAAGAGTTTTTAAAAGAGCGTAAAGCAGTACTAGCTTTCTGACATTCGGTTCTTTCCCAGGCTTCTTTCCCAGGCTTAACTGGAATCACCTTTTTGGATTTGTATGTCTTTTGCGTTACCGCTCTTACAGCTAAATATGGCCTGTAACTTCCCCATTGTGCTATCCTTTGGCACAAGTCTCCGTCAGCATTTCTGAACGTGCTGGAGAATGATGCCTTCATTCGAAAAAGCAGTAACAGAAACGTGCTGTGTGTAAGGCAGTAGGTAGAAAAGTGCGATCCTTACTTCTTTAATCTGTGTGTCCGCCCGAAGCTCTGATTTCTTTTCTGCATCGTTCCCGCGGTTGTTGGTCGATAAAAGCTCCTTTGTTCACAATGCTACTTGCTAAGCGGAAAGCGGCAGATTGTAAAGCGGCAGATTGTTTTTTTCTTTCTTTGATCCGCTCATTGGCAGAAACGAAACGAAACTAAATGAAATAAACTTTGCTTTCGTCTGTTTGGGAGGTACTGTATAGAAGGAAAATATTTTCGTTTTACTGCCTTTGCGTCACAACCGATAATACCGCTGTGTGTACCTTTTTTTCTGATGCCAACATCGGACGGTCCCACTTGTCGTACGCCAACGCTTACGTTATAAAGGATACTGTTCTATAGCTTTACATCCTTCTTGACTTAGCTGTTCGTAAAAGAATATATCTTCAAATAGTTTTTGCAATCATAAAGACAGTACATGGACGATACGTCGATTACGTCTCAGCTTCCATTTTTAAAGTCAGTAGGCTACTTCATTCTCACGAGTCATTGCAAAGCTTTACATTTTATAGTGAGCGTTCTTCGATGAGGCTCTATGGAAGTAACATCCTTCTCCCTGTTTCCAATATCCATCATCATAAGTAACATTAACACCCACTATATTCCACACCCACTCATCTGTCACCCATACAGAACAGTCATACTGAAGACACAACATTCACATTTTACACAGGAAGTATATCAAAGTATGTGAAAGAAGGCTGCTAAACTTTTGTTACTTCTCCGACGATAGTACTATAGGACTTTATTTTACTTTTTCAACATGACTAATTCAAACAAGGACAAAATGTTCTTTTAAGCATTTGTAAAGTTGTGGTAAGATCTTATGGGACCAAACTGCTCAGGTCATCGGTCCCTAAGCTTACACACTACTTAATCTGACATAAACTAACTTACGCTATGGACAACACACACACACCTATGCCCGATGGAGGACTTGAAGCCCCGACGGGAAGGGGGGGGGGGGGGAGTTATTTTAAAAGGAATGCGGTGTTTGGCGGAGTAACATGGGAATAATGAACATCCAATCATGACCAACAACATCTTCATTTTGCACTATAGTGTCCTCGCATATTCAATGCGTATTATTCCCTAGTTTCTTCACAAAAGAATTATAAAGACTGGTCCTAAGCTCCTTCATTACTTCCTTTAGAATTCTGGTTGTTCAAAGCCGTCTTCATAGACGCCTTTGTTGGAAAGCAGCTTCGCTGCAGCATTTGAAATCCCTGTAACAGGCGTTCCTGAAGGCTCTCGCCACTGAACACAGTCTTGGCAGTAGCGCACGAATCCCACACTATTTTGGAACAGCATTATTGAACTTGGATTTCATAAACCCTACTTCACAGTACAAAATACTGTTTTTTTTTTTCTCTTACTCTCCCAAACATTTCTCGCCAAACGTGCAGCATCCTGTAAAATTTATTTCATAACACATGTATTAGAGTTTTGATGCATTTTGCATATTTTAAAGATATTTCTGTATACTTGCTATATACTTGTTGGTATAGTCAAGTATTTTCTTTCAACAGCAACAAATTTATGAAAGCTTTTTAAGTAAATCGCTAAGTTAGTTCCATAATGAGATTCTACAGACAATATGTCTTTCTCTGATGTGTTGTTACCATTTATTTTGCAACCTTGTTTGTTGCATCTTTCTCCACGTGATGTGTCCTCGACATCGTCTGTTTATTTAAATAAGCAATCGAAAACGACGCAACAAAATCAAAGATAGATGACTTTCCCTTTATCATTACAGACCACTGCAATGCCTTACCTTGCAAGTTTGTTCGTTGATGACATATTTGAGGACAAGAACAAAAAAATTTCAAAGCATGTTTAGGCCTAAAAAATATTATGTAATTAAAAAATGTGCATTATGTATAGAGTATATGACAAAGACTAGAACGAGCTATTCGGACACGTTTGTTACAGCAAAAAGAATGAAAATACATCACAAACTCATGAAACTCATTCAAATAATATTTTACTTGATGCTGCACCAAAGAGACAACCAGCTGATGAAGCATGCTACAAGTCCTACAGAATATGGTTTCAGTACATTTCAGTCATTGCGCTGAAAACACTGTATACTCATACCAAGAGAGATGCATAGGTGGGACGGACTATTGTCATGACTTGAGAGTTCACCATGGGTAGGGCCGTAACACATTCATCTATAGGGGTATTTAAAAGATAATTTATGCAACAGGCATTGCATCTGTGGAGATATTATAGTAGCAGTAGTAGTAGTAGTAGTAGTAGTAGTAGTAGCTTTATTCATCTGCAGATCTCTTTTTACAAGGATATAGGAAGCGTCAAAGTATTTACAAGTTTTGACCAATTCAAAATAAGTTAATTCGTATTCACATATATTTACAGACTTCTAGTTAGAGACAATCATTAGATTTACTCCTCGTAGACAATACTTTTTTACAGATAACTTATTAAATAATGTAAAGTCACACTGTTCACACATATCTCATTATCAGTCACTCAACTTCCCATTTGCTATCCTGAAAAACTGAGTCAGCATCCTTCCATAATGAGTGAGATGTTGAGCTCAGAAAGTGGAAGAGGTATTAGTATTGTTCTATGCATATCTTTGGGGTAAGTATTTCTAGAAAGGAAAAAAGAAGGAAACAAACGTAAAGTGAAGGTGTTATGTGGAATGCTGGATTTTTTTATAATTCAACCATTTATAATCATTATTATTATTATTCATTTTTATCAAACTCCTACTCTGTTTTATCTAAGTAATTCTTTAATATACTGCATAACAGGTGCTTTTTAGCTGCCTTTTTAAATAAGTGAATTTTCGAAATTTCTTTAATCTCTTTTGGTAATTTATTGTACAGTTTTATTCCTTGGTAGTAAATGCTGTTTTGAGTTTTATGTTTATTTTTTCTTGGTAGGTTGAGTCTATCTCTTGTTGCATGGTCATGGACATAGCTGTTTGTGCAGTAATTAAGAATGTTAATTCTGATGTGTACAACAGCCTGGTAAATGTATTCACATGGAGCAGTTAAAATCCCCAGTGTTTTGAATAGATTTTTACAATGAGCTCGACTAGTATTTTTGGTTGTTGTTCTTATGCCTATTTTCTGGAGTTTGAGAACTGTGTTCATATTTTGTGCATTTGTTCCCCAAAAAAGAATGCCATAGCTGAGAACTGAGTGTAAATATCAATAATAAGTAACTAAAAGACACTGCGTGTTACACACTGATGATAGGATCCTAAGGGCATAAAATGCTGATGACATTCTGTTTGCAAGTACCTTTGTGTGTTCACACCACTTCAACTGAGAATCAATACTCATTCCTAGAAATTTTGCATTTATTACACTGTCTATAGAGGTGCCATCTACATTTAATTATGCCTTTTCAAAATGAAATTCATGGCGTTAGTTTTCTTTATGTTCAATGTCACTTTATTGCTTATTAGCCAATCATAAACTTCCTTGAGAGTTTCATTTGCTTTCTTGGTAAGGAGTTCTCTTGTTTTCTCAGTGACTATAATGTTGCTGTCATCAGTGATGAGAATTTCTTCACCATGACTAACACTATTGGAAAAGTCATTGATGTATATCAGGAATATTACTGGTCCTAATATGCTACCATGCAGAGCCCCTATATTAATGTATTTTGGTTCTGGAAAGTGTTTTAGTAAATGTTTAGATCTACTTGAAGTATTTGTTATCTCTACTCTTTGTACCCTATCTGCTAGGTATGATCTAAACCAGTCATTAGCTCCCCCTCTTATTCCTAATGCTTCTAATTTATTTAATAGAATCTTGTGGTCAACTGTATCAAAGGCCTTAGAAAATCCAAAATTATGCCTGTGAGACACTCATCTTTATCAAGAGCGTCAAGTACCTGTGAATTCTACTATGGCTGTCTCCGAATGTTTGCCACTTTGGAAATCAAACTGTGATTTGCTTAAAAGATTGTATTTATTCAGATAATTCATTAATCTTTCATAATTGCTTTTATTATTTTTGAGAATGTTGACAGCAGAGAAATGGGCTGGTAATTTTCTACGTCTTCTGCATTACCTTTCTTTAGCAAAGGTACAACTCTTGCCTGTTTTAACTTTTCTGGAAATGTCTGTGTTGTGAAGGATTCATTTATTATATTTGTTAAGGGGACTTGTATAATCCCTATGCATTGTTTCAGTATACACATTGGTACTTTATCTAAGCCTATTGACTTCTTATTTTTTAGTTTTTGAACAGTTTTGTTGACTTCATTCTCTGTGGTTGGAAGTAACATCACTGTATTTAGTGCAACATTATTTACAGGTGCTATAGTTGTTTTGGGGAATGTTTGCTGTAACTTCTCTGCGATACTTGAAAAATGCTCGTTTTCGTAGTTTGCTAAGTGTTGTGGATAATTTATTATCTCATCCCCCCTACCTTAGCAGTATGTTATTCTGCGTTTGTTTGCCTCTCCCCGTTTCCTTTTTTATAACATCCGAGACTGCTTTACTTTTATTCTCTGCGTTATGTATTATTTTGTCATTAAATGACTTTTTTGCAGCAATCATCACCTTCGTGAAGATCTTTCTGTATCTATGATAGAAATTTAAGAATTCTAGATCATTCCGTATCTTTTTAATATAACTGAGATGTTTAAGTTTTTGGGAGGACTTCTTAATACCTGCTGTTATCCATCTGTTTTTGTGAGATGTTGATACAGACATGCATACTTTTGGAAATGCCTTTTCAAAGTTCAATTTAAACAATGTGGAGAATTTATAGAATTTCATATTCACATTGGTTTCCTTATACACTCCATTCCAGCTTTGTTCTTCTAGTTCTTTTGAAAAATCTTTTATTTTCATTTCTGATAGATGTCGTTTGAAGGCTCGTAGTTTAGGGAATGATTCGATGCATGATTTTACTGTTGTTATCTGACAGAGATGGTCTGACAGTTCGAGATCTTTTACAGCTACATCACATTTTTCCCTGTCCATATTTGTGGCCACATGGTCAATTACTGATGCAGTTCTTTTATTACCTAAGTAAAGTTACAATAGAAGGCGTTAAAAACTATACATCCGAGTGAAAGGTGGTTTAAAATGAGCCTGCACTAAAATCACACACGTTGAAAAGGAACTTTATGTCCGGTGTGTTACACTTAAGAAAGAAAGTTATTTGAAAAGTCATTTATGAAAATAGTATTTTAGAGAGAAGAACATAAACAAGTGATTGAATTTTGTAGGCATCATTTGCTGAATTCACTATGATTCGTAATAAATAAACGGAAGTTCATTTTGTTTCAATATTGAGCTACATGTGTAATCTATAAGAATGAAACTGCTGTTTGTGTGAATTTAATATGAACCCAGATTGTCATCCTGATATTAACTGCACTACATAGAATGATTTCCAGAAACTGACATGTTACAGCAACTCATCGTTCATTTACAAGCCAGCAATCATTTTAAGAGGCAATCTCGTGGTATTAAAAACGAAGAGTCGCCATATTGTATATAGCAGTGCGGAAGCAGAGATGGTGGGATCAGAAATCGCAGCATTCCTTGACTTTTACATTCGTCATCAGAAAAAGCTTCCTTGTCTGGTCACTGAAAACTTGGAAAGTCATGAGAAACGAAAAAAAACTAAATTGTAAATTCAGAGTGCAGCAAGAAAATTTGGAAATTTGCGGTAAAGTCTTATGGGATCAAACTGCTGAGGTCATCGGTCCCTAGGCTTACACACTACTTAATCTAACTTACGCTAAGGACAACACACACCCATACCCGAGGGAGGACTCGAACCTACGAGCGGGAGAGCCGCGCGGACCGTGACAAGGCGCCCTAGACCTCTCGGCTAACCTGCGCGGCAGCGCAGCAAGAATTTATATTTGAACTATCATACAGTTTAAAGACTTGTTTATCATCTGCACTGAAACATGTTTATTAAGAAGCGTTATTGCAGGCAAAATTTTCATTAAACAGCAATTTTTCTAGCACAAACTGTTTACTATTATGTAAATTATCGTGTGTCAGTGCTGAGCACGGGGATAAATTTTATTATTGAGGGATGTGGGACTTCGATACAATTATAAATTCGTCAAACCATGTAGATTGTGCATTCTAAAAGGCTCCGCACAATATCAGCAATTGTTGCAGCTTTTCATTGCGAATTTACATAAGTTTTGGCATGTACCTATTGGTCAATAGTGCTACATTTACACAAATCCAAAATTTACATGTTCCATACTATATAAATATATAGAATGGTGTCCTTTTGTTTGTTTGTAATTCATACAAATCTAGAGGTTTACTTCGATCTTGGTAAAATTTTGCACATCTTTCGTTCAAGGCAAGAGGAAGATCACTGTCTACATAAGATTATTACATACGACATATACCCTAGAAGACATTTTGGTCCGTATTTCACAGTTATCTGTATTATTAAAATCCCCAGTACCATACAAACGGTAAGGCAGGTCGTGGATTATTATTATCATTATTATCATTAGTAGTAGTAGTAGTAGTAGTATTACTACGTGAGTCACCATTCTTCTCACTAGTTTAATGCGACCCGCCACGAATCCTCTCCTGTGCCAGCCTCTTCGTCTCAGAGTAGCACTTGCAACCTACATCCTCAATTACTTGCTGGATGCATTCCAATCTCTGTCTTCCTGTGCAGTTTTTACCCTCTACACTCTTCAGCTTCCTCTAGTACGAAGGAAGTTATTCCCTGATGCCTCAACAGATGTCCTATCATCCTGTCCCTTCTTCTTCTCGGTGTTTCTCATACATTCCTTTCCTCTCCAATTCTGCGTAGAACCTCCGCATTCCTTATCTTATCAGTCCATCTCATTTTCAGCATTCATATGTAGCACCACATCTCAAAGGTTTCGATTCTCTTCTGTTCCGGTTTTCCACAGTCCATATTTTACTACCTTACACTGTACGTTCTCAGAAAATTCTTCCTCCAATAAAGGACTATGTTTGATACTAATACACTTCTCTTGGACAGGAATTCCTGTTTTGCCGGTGCTGGTCTGCTTTTTATGCCCTCCTTGCTCTATCTGTCGTGGGTTATTGTGCTGCCTAGGTAGCAGAATTCCTCAACTTCATCTATGTGATCACTTATCTTGATGTTAAGTTTCTCGTTGTTCTCTTTTCTACTATTTCACATCACTTTTGTCTTTCTTCGATTTACTCTCAGTCAACATCCTGTACTCATTAAACTGTTCAGTCCATTCATCAGGTCCTGTAATTCCTCTTCTCTTTTACTGAATGTAGCAATGTCACAGCATATCTAACCACTGACATCCTTTCACCACGAATTTTATTTCCGCTCTTGAAGGTTTCTTTTATTTCCATCATCCTTTCTTCGATATATAGATTGAACAGCAGGGACAAAAGACTGCATCCCTGTCTTACATCCTTTATAATCTGAGAATTTCGCTCGTGATCTTGCACACTTATTAATTCCCTGCTGGCTCTTGTACATCTTATACAATCTACTATCTGATATCGGAATCTCTGCCTGCCCATGATATAATCTAACTGAAAGCTTCCCGTTTCTCCCGGCCGTTTCGAAGTATACCCGCTCCTCTTGTGGTTCTTGAACAGAGTATTCGCTATTACTAGCTGAAATTTATTACAGAGACCAATTAGTCTTTCTTCTCTCATTCCTAATACCAACGCCTTATTGTACTGTAATCCCTTTTTCTACTCCTTCCCCCCACAACCACATTCTAGTCCCCTGTGTTTATTAGATTTTCATCTCCCTTTAAGTACTGAGTTTCTCTGTTCTACGTTTCTGTTCAATATGAATCCTACTCCCGTTATACCATTTTCTGTTGCTGTTGATGTTACCCTATACTCATCTAACCAGAAATCCGTGTCTTCTTTTCATTTCACTTCACTGGCCCCTACTGTATCTACAGTGAGCCTTATTTCACTTTCCAGATTTTCTAACTACCCTACAAAGTTCAAACTTTTGATATTCCACGCCCCGACTCGTAGAACGTTATGCTTTCGTTGGTTATTCGATCTTTCTCTCACGGCCACTTCCCCCTGGCAGTCGCCTACTGGCCATCCGAATGACGGACTATTCTGGAATCTTTTCTCAGTGGAGATGTTATCATGACTCTTTTTCACACTTGTCTTGTATATACACATTATGTGTCTTGAATGCAGTGGTTTCTATTGCCTTCTGCGTCCTCGTGCCGTTGATCATCGCTGATTCTTCCACCTTTATGGGCAGGTCGTTGATATAATACCATTAAAAACCATTAGACCGCAGTCCGGTCAAAATATGGAACAGAACCCAAGATTCTCGAACTGTAATGTAAACTGTTCGAACAGTTCGAATCGTGCTGAAAGACAGCCATACTTGAAACATTGATAAATAGAAGATAAATAGAAGTTCTCCAGAAACAAAATGAGATCATTGGTCGCATTCCGTTGACACCCAGTGACTCAAATATGTCCTTCTATTTACAGCGACTGCAATTTCTCATGCCGCGCGGGGTATCCGTGCGGTCTTAGGAGACTTGCCAAGGCTCGCGTGGCTCTCCCCCCCCCCCCCCCCCCCCTCGGAGATTCAGATTCGAGTCCTCCCTCGGGCGTGAGTGTGTGTGTGTGTGTGTTTTGTCCTTAGCGTAAGTTAATTTAACTTAGATTAAATAGTGTGTAAGCATAGGGACCGAAGCCTATGGACCGATGACCTCATCAGTTTGGTCCCATAGCAATTTATTTCCACCAGCACCAGTTTCTCATACGGCTTGGATTGACAATGTGTTTCAACAAGGCACAGGGCCAGTCACTTTGTGTAGCAGATATTAAATATCCTGGGTAGCGCTGAACACTGCAGCTAATACAGAATATTTATTAAATAAGAAATAAATGAATCAATAAACACTCAGGGAAATATCCTGTCTCAATGGAACACATGTGTTGGAAACAAGTTTTCGGTAGCAAATGTCAAGAAAAATTTTTGGGATTTGAGGTCGGCCAGTTTCGCGAAACACCGTTTTTCTCAGTACCCAAACATGTTTCGAAACCACTGTGCCATCATCAGTGGGTTTTCGTTTTTATTTATTCTGCAATGTGAACATTTTTGTTACATGATTATAAAATTATGTGCATTTTTAGTTCAAATAACAGATCGTTTCTTTTTGTAAATACCTTTATTATAAGATGTTCCTGTATTTGTTGTAGACCTTGCTGGGGAATGCCTGGCTGGGCAACGAAACATCCATCTTTGGGTACTGAGAAAAACGGTGTTTTGCATAACTGGCGGACCTCAAATCCCAACAGTTTTAACTGCAAATACGGCCAATACAAGGAGCTTCAAATCAAAAGATGGAAATTTCGTCGCCCAGCCAGGCATCCCCCAGCAAGCTCTACAGAAAATACAGGAACTCCTTATAATAAAGGTATTTACAAAAAGAAACGATCTGTTGTTTGAACTAAAAATGCACATAATTTTATAATCATGTAACAAAAATGTTCACATTTCAGAACAAATAAAAACGAAAACCCACTGATGATGGCACAGTGGTGCTGGAACATGTTTGGGTACTGAGAAACACGGTGTTTTGCGTAACTGGCGGACCTCAAATCCCAAAAATTTTAACTGCAAACATGGTCAATACAAGGAGCTGCAAATCAAAAGATGAATACGTCAAGAAAAATGTTTTCTGGTTTACTGAATGTCAAATTACGTAAAAAACGTATTTTATTTAGCAAATACGAAAAATAAAGGGCTGTGCCATTCGTGAAGATGATCCTGTTAGTAACGAAGTTGCTTTCTTAGCTTTCCCCGTCGCGAAAATAGTTCTTGCCAAGTTATGACGAATCGGCATTCTTCTCGTAGATGCCCGTGGGATGGATAACGTGGCACTTGAAAGACGGTCCTGGCGGGATCGTTCGGCGGGCAAGTAGACGTAACAGGGGCAGGTGGGGCCGCGGTCGATATGAACGCGCGCGCGCTCAGGTTGGGCCTGAGACGTCGCGGCGCTGGGCTGACTGATGCGCTGTCACACTCCGGGCATCCGTCTTCGTCTCCGGCGGCTGGGCTACATCCCCAGCATTCGCCGCTAGCCGCGGTCCCGCCCACTTCCGGCCGGAGGAACTGTGATGCCAGTCTTAACCGGCATTCAAGCCGTACCCTGTCTATGATGGCGTCTACAGCTGGAAAGCAAACTATTTTCATTTTTAGCTTTATTAACAGTTTCTTAGGCGTAATCAGGACGCTGTCGGACTCAAGATTTGATTTCTGCACCGTAACACATACGTATATGCCCTCGAAATTCATAACTGGCATCACCACTTACGAGATCTGTGCATATTTTGCTGAGATCAATTTAGCTGCCACTGGCTTTTGTAAACCGAGTCTCGTGTTAATAGAGTGGTTAGCTGATATGTTTATAATACACATTAGTTTAGAAATAAGTCCGGAAAATGCCCTGAATTAAAACTGATCTCACATGAATAATGTTTAGTCCCATGAATTAACTGGTAAAACGATCCAACTGCAAAATTTATAGAAAATTGGCTAGACAGAGAATACTTACCTTGAGCAACGATTTATAAAGTTCATAGCAAAATAAGTTGAATTTACATGAACCTGGGTCGCTCTAATAAACTAAGTGGTAAAATTCACGGGATAGCGATACGTACAATTACAAATGGTGATAGTATCGCGTACACGAGGTATAAAACGGTAGTGCAGTGGCGGAGCTATCGTTTCTACTCAGATGATTCATGTGAAAAGTTCCGACGTTATTATGGACACAAGACGGGAATTAAAAGACTCTTTACACTGAATGTTAGTTGGAGCCAGAAACATGGGAATTCAATATTCCGTGATCCGCAGTGTCAAGAGTGTGCCGAGAACACCAAATTTCAGGTATTACCTCTCACCACGGACAACGCAGTGGCCGACGGCCAAGGGCAGCGGTGGTTTCGTAGAATTGTCGAGGCTAACAGACAAGCAACACTGCTTGAAATAACCGCATAAACGAATGTAGGACGTCCGACGAATGTGTCCTTTAGGACAGTGCGGCAAAATTTCGCGTTAATTGGCTATGACAGCAGAAGAGCGATGCCATTGTCTTTGCTAACAGCACGTCATATGTCTCGATTTCGTATGGTACGAGCTGATGGTAGGGCTCGACTGTGTCGCAGACCCCACGAAGCCATGGACCCAAACTGTCAAGGCGCTATGTAAGCTGGTGGTGGCTCCGTAATGGTGTGGGCTGTGTCTACATGGAAGGTTCCATTGGCTCGAAATGGTTATAATCGGCTACTTGGAGAACATTTGCAGCCATTAATGTATTTCATGTTCCCACACAACGATGAAATTTTTATGGATGAAAAAGCGCCATGTCACCGAGCCACAGCTGTTCGTGATTCATTTCAAGAACATTCTGGACAGTCCGAGAAATTGATTTAGCCACTCAGATCGCCCGACATGAATCCCGTCAAACATTTCTGGGATATAATCGAGAGGTCAGTTCGTGCACGAAATTCTTCACCGGCAACACTTTTACAATTTTGGACAACTTTAGAGGCTGCATCGCTCAATACTTCTGTAGGGGTCCTCCAACGACTCGAGTCCATGCCACGTCGACCTGCCGCACTGCACCGAGCAAAAAGAGCTCCGAACCATATTAGGAGGTGCCTCATCACTTTTTCGGCCTGAGTGTTAACATCTCACTTTTCATGAAAGCGTGTAAGCAACGTGGGCTTGTAGCTGTGTGACATGCGATGGTTGTGTGGACCCAGTCTATTAAGACAGCACACATATGCAGCTCGTCAAATAATAACACTCTGTAAAAACTGAAGAAACTGTGAGTCTGCTGTCTGGTTCATACTCCGACACTTACCTTTTACGATGAAAGATTATGCTTAAGAATTCGACATATAAGTTTCCTAGTGATGTTCTAGAGTTATGATATTAATGAAATACTAACTCTATAATAATTTTACTTGGCAACTAGTATCTCTGTATCATAACTGCAAGTCTGTACAAACTCCTCTAAACAGGAAAGTTCTGACAAGGGAAATCGATTTAAAAATATGAATGAATATACATCCATGTAATTATCTTTAAAAGTAATTAAAGCACGATCCACATCCAACATTACTGTTCAGAAAACATGTGGTACACATACCCTTCAATACGTGTAAGAAAATGAAACGAAGTAAATTCTGTACAAGTAATAAAAGAATGAGAAAAGCCCATCGGTAAGGAGTGTGACAAAAGCGTAAGTTCGTTGTGGTGAAATGAGGATTTTGATTCTTTAGCGCAGCCAGACGTGTAGCTATAAGGCAATATTAGGTACTTTTAACCCAATTACTTGAGCGGTGCAAATAAGAGGAACATCATGGCGGCACTTTGTAAGGAACCCACGATCTCTTACAGGCGGAAGTGCCTACTCGTCATCACCGGTTTCGTCCAAATTTAGGTGTGTACAGGACTTGGCCAGAAATGAAAGTTACGGAAGTGGGAGCTACACAAAGCCAAGGGTTTACAAAAAGTAGCACTTTAGCCACCGGTCGGGAGAGGCATGAGTCGTGAGGTCGAGTCCGTATGCGGAAATTTGTTTTCAATTCTCACTTTACCTACACTGCAAATAAACTGAAATATGGACAGAGTAACCCAGTGGCGTAGAGAGCCAATAGCCTACGTATGCCCACAAGGGACTACTGGATTTTTGAACCGAGGATTCAAAAGATGATGAGTACAAGGCGTGTAAGAACGTCATTAATTTGACGGATGTGATGAATTCCTACGTGAAGAAGATTTCTTCTATTAAACATGTTATTGTAAAAATGTGGCGTTTATAACATATGCAAGATGCTAAAATACTTACTCCTCTTTTTAACCTTGCGTAGAAAAATCCTGCCACAATTGTTCCACTGGTTCCTTTCACTCTCAACGGCATTCTAAGCGTTGTTCTCATCAAAGCTTGACCATTGGAAGTTACTGAGAATGTGTGCAGTATTTGTCAGGATTCCTGTGTTTATAAATTGTTTTGCATGACCAGCCCATCTAATCGATTGTGTCTAAACCCATCGTGAAGATCTAGCATCGATTCCCGATCACAGTATTTTTTTCCATTTCTGCAAGTTGGATCGAAGCGATGTCCCTTGCTCCAGAGCATTTCTGTGAATACTGTCTCCACAAATGTGAGTGGTCACTCTTTCAGAGAAATATCGAGAAACATTAATCTAGGGACCGCATTTTATTCATTTATTTCAATTAGCGATAAGGGTACAGTCGGCCGAGGTAATAGATGGGCCAGGGGTAAAGAAACGGTCAGGTACTACCAAATCTTCAAAGCACAGATTTTTTTTTTAAATACTCGTAATACAAATATAAATTTCATATTCACAACCCTAATAATTATTACGGACTACTAATGTTTTCAACGTAACTTGCACTCGGTCGGACAGATCGTGTGAAATAACGAGGATTATTTACATCACCTTCCAAAGACATTCGAGCCTTCCTCGCCAGGTACAGGTAAGAGAAAGCGAAGGCCCAAAACAAGAAAAATTTGGAATTGGTTACATGCATGACAGCTATAAAAATAACAGAATTAAATCAGAATGCGTGCGGTATAATACAAGCATGCGTAAGAAACGTTGTTTCACAGACACATATTGTGTTCGAAGTCAAAGTGAGAAGCAGACGTAAGATAAATACACAAACAGCGGACACAGGCCCTGCAGCCCATGCGCTGCTTCCGCAAGTCGCCTCCGTTCCTTTCTTTCTTTATTAGGTTCCTCCAGATGTCTTCAATCCCCAGGGCTGCCGGATCCAACGTCAGGTCAGCCATCCAGCGTTGCCTTGGTCGTCTCATGGCGTCTGGTGTTTGGTTTCCCCTCAAGTGCTTTCTGCACCTGCCTTTCTTCTACCATACGGCCTACATGGCCCGTCCACTGATTTATTTGGTCTTCAACTCCCGTAGTAATTGGTAAGTTATAGGATTGGTAAGCAGGGCACGTGGGCTGCTAGAGTGAAATACGGACCCCATTTGAGGATACAAAAATTTATTTTCGCCACATTAGTTAAAATAGAGCACTGGTAACAACACAATGATTAATTAGCATTTGCAAACTGCTGTGATCTACACCGATTATTCAATTGTATCAAAGAATGAGAACAATTCAAAAAGACAACAATTCAAAAAAATTTTAAAAAGGAGAACAGACTACTGGCTCCAACCTTAATAGCCGCGCAGGATTAGCCGAGCGGTCTAGGGCGCTACAGTCATGGACTATGCGGCTGATCCCGGAGGAGGTTCGAGTCCTCCCTCGGGCAGGGGTGTGTGTGTGTTTGTCCTTAGGATAAGTAGCGTGTAAGCTTAGGGACTGATGACCTTAGCAGTTAAGTCCCATAAGATTTCACACACATTTCAAATTAGTAAAAAAAATACTTGACACAAATATAACCTTAACATAAATGCAGATCTGAGCTCACTAGTTGTGAAATTAAGCCTTGTGAATATGAAAAATAACAATTTGTAAAAGGTATTAGGTTTCAAACATACTCAAATAGCAAGATCTCATAAATACGTGAATTAACTATTATAGAAAACATTCGGCAATATGATGTTATGATAGCCTGAAAGATCTACAAAGAAATCAGCACATTCTCGGCGTTTGGCGTTCACATCGGCTGCGTGCCTGAATTCCGCGCTCGAGAGCTCAAGTGACAACGGGCAGGTGGGCCTGCGCACACCAGTAACTGCTTCTAGAACACACACACACACACACACACACACTCACACACACAATATTAATACACAGTTCACTAAAACCAACAGCCAAGCACTGGGTAGCGCCAAATGCAGGAACATATGTTAAACATCGTAGTGTCACACCGCATTTACTATTAAAGCAATAGTTCATTAAACAATCTCCAATGACGTGAAATTGTACTTATAAATTTATAAACCACAACTACCTCAAGGTGATAATGACCAGACAATCAGCCGGCCGGAGTGGCCTAGCGGTTCTAGGTGCTACAGTCTGGAACCGCGCGATCGCTACGGTCGCAGGTTCGAATCCTGCCTCGGGCATGGATGTGTGTGATGTCCTTAGGTTAGTTAGGTTTAAGTAGTTCTAAGTTCTAGGGGACTGGTGACCTCAGATGTTAAGTCCCACAGTGCTCAGAGCCATTTGAACCATTTTTGAACCAGACAATCCGCACACAACCGTGGGTACCGAAGCACCGTTTGACGGCGCAAAATTGTTAGTATTATAGTTGCCAACAAGGAAGAATTTTGCAATTTCAATTTAAATTAGCGGCTGAAGTTTTATGCAGAGAATGAACCTTGATTCATAAAATTGACCACTTAACATATTAACAATAATAATAAAAAGGGAATCACTGAATATCGACCACATTTGTAATTCAAGATAATTGCAACGGGGCCAGGGTACGACGCAGTTACATCAGAAACAAAAAAATTGACAGGAAATATAAAAAAACGGAATTGTGGTAGTAACAACTTTCTGTTATATAACTCAATGAAAAGATTACTATATGACTCACGGTATTAAGATGCTAAAAAAGTTTCAAAAACAAAATTTGTACAATAGGTCCAACATCTTTCTGTATACTTTACCGTTCATTCTTCAACATTTTGACAATGTGTTTCGCATCTCCAGATCGAAATGGCCATCAACATTGTTCTGTCATGTGTAGTCACATAAAACGATATCGGTAGGGACAATTGAGTCGCCTCTCGCATATTTCTCTTTTCATTGGATTACGTACCAGAAAGCTGTTACTCCCATGCTTCCCATGTTGATACCTCCTGTTAATTTCATTGATTTCAATGGTGAAACGCGGTTTATAACGATTCTAAACCATCTACAAAGATTAAGTACTACAAACGGAATAAACATGCAGTTGCATCCAAAATACGAATGACTGTGCAGCTGATAAGACAAAGAAAGACTGGAGACGCTTGGATAAGTATGAAGAAAGTAAGATGTATCTAGATCCAAAACTACGATGAGCTACTGCTGCTCTGGATCTTACCAATGCATTAACTCTTCATATAGATCTCGAACTTGGTGTGCGTTCCGTTTTCACAGCCCAGGATACTATTTCGATGGCCGAAAAATCTATGAGTGTTTCAAAGCTGCTAAATAAACAAACGTATCACCATACACATTACCTGAAATTCACACGTACATACGCGTAACATACCGTTTCAGCTCGGACTTTCAGCATTCGGTAACGTCCTAGTAGACAGAAGGTCAACAGAGACCTCATTTAATTACGGATGACGGAAGAACAATGTGCTAAGGGACAATTGCAGTGGAATAACGAGATTTACAAATTCGCCGCTGTGCTACAGCTCTGTACCTGCGTCTAATTACTGACAGAGAGCATTAACAAGCAATATATCGCTACAGTACAAGCATTTGCGTTGTCAGAAGCTTATCAGGGATACTCAGTCATTCTAAGATTCGTTATTCCAGGTGATTTTAGACACCTAAAATAATCACTCTGTTGAACAATATCAAAAAGTATCCAAGTTTTAATGTAATACCCTCTAAAACAAAAATAAACGAACCGCCACGAAGGAATTGCCCAAAAGAGACGGATATTGGTAGATCTGTTGTACATGTACAAACAAACTAATGATTATAATTTCATAAAAATTCGATGATCCATTCAAGAGAAGCAGTTTCACAAATTGACCAAGACAATAACACGTTGGCCATTATGCAAACGTCGGCGTACCAATGTGCCGTAAGAGTGCCACAGATGGCAACCGAAGGGGTCCTGCTGTGAAAAGAAAAGGCATCTCAGGCCATCACTCTTGGTTATTGGGACGTATGGCGGGTGACAGTCAGATTGGTATCACACCGCTGTTCAGGGCATCTCCAGACACGTCTTCAGCCTTGAATCTGATCACTGGAGTGGAATTGTCGTCAGTGATGAGGTCCGCTTTGAATTTAGCTCCGATGACCAGAGGCCTGACATTCAGGAGTGATGATCTGGAGTGCCATTTCATTTCGTAACAGGACCTCTTTGTTTGTCATCACATTCGAACAGCAGAGCGGTACGTCGATGATATCTTACGCCATCTTTAGTAGGCCTTTATGCCAAGCCGTCCTGGGCTTACATTTCCGCAAGATAATATCCGCTCCCACGCGGCGAGAGTTTCTGCTTCTTGTCTTCATACTTGCAGACCCCACCTTGACCATCAAGATCGCCGGATCTCACCCCAATTGGGTAAGTTTGGAGCATTATGGTCAGGGCCCTCCAACCAGCTAGGGTTTTGACGATCTGACCCGCCAGTTGGACACAGAATTTGGCACGATATCCGTCAGAAGGACTCAAACAAGTGTATCAAATAATGCCAAGATGAATAACTGCGTGTGTCAGTGCTGGAGACGGAACGATGCGTTATTGACTTGCTCAATTTGTGAAGCTCTTTCTCCTAAATAATTCAAATCTCTTTTTGTCTGTATGTGTACATCACACCGATCGTTTTCCCTCCCATTCGTATAATTCCTTCGTGGTGCCCTGTGTTTTTTTTCCAGGGTTAAAAAAGTGATTCTGTGTAACAGGTAATTTATTAATTATGTACTGCTAAAATTAGAACAAAGTATTTCTATTTGTTCCGAAACGAGAGAAGGTCCGAAATTAAGTAATATTGTTCGTGAGATACGGAAGTATTTTCGGGATAATTTACTGAAACTCCTCCCAACTGATAATCATTAATTTTCACGAAGATACTGATGACAGGTTCCATTGTATTAAGGATGACATGAGGGCTCTAAGCACTATGGGACTTAACATCTGAGGTCATCAGTCCCCTAGACTTACAACTACTTAAGCCTAACTAATCTAAGGACATAACACACATCCATGCCCGAGGCAGGATTCGAACCTGCGACCGTAGCAGCAGCGCGGTTTCGGACTGAAGCGCCTAGAACCGCTCGGTCACATCGGCCGGCAAGGATATCTTTCATGTGGAGATAGTTGGCAATCAAGATAAGCGAAATAATTTCAACCTGTCTCAGAACTCGCTTGTAAAAGAGTCTTGTTTTTTTTTTTTTGTTTTTTTTTCCAGGAACATCTCGACCATTTATCGCATACTAGACTTTACAGATGATTCAAAAGAAGAAATGAATAGGTCCGGAACATCTGAAAACTTTCTGTCCACCTTTGTGAGTCATGTAGCGGCTTCAGAAGTTAGCTGTTGCCGGGAAAAATACGAATATTGAAAGGGCCGCTCTAATTGAAATGCAAAATATGCTTTATGCCAGCCGTCGTAAAGACATGAATGCACAGCCACGTTCATATCGACCTGGTTAGCTATCCCGTGCCTTGAAGGTATGGGTCAAACAGGGGTCCGTCGAAACCACAGCACTACGCCGCGTGGGCAGGTGCTTCTCGGAAGCCGTAGGCGGAGGCGGCGGCTATGCCATTCTCCACGGGTAGACACGGCTCCTCTCAAGAGAGAGGCCAGATAAATACTTCAGAGACGGTCGTGAACTTTGCTGCAGTGCTTTGCCCTCTGCCAGAACGAAGTCGCCTTCTTTTCACTCCCAGCGCTTCATTTCTTCGTTTCTTGTAGATAAGACCTATTCACAGCACTTACCGCCTTGTAAAGTCATGAGAAGATCAAAACCAATTACAAAATGATTTGAACAAGGTATCTGCATAGTTTGAAAAGTGGTAACTGATACTGAACAACGGAATGTTTCGTGTCTTCCAAATGAATACAACAAACTTCTGTTAAATTTTAGCTGTACGAAAAATCACACAAATTTCAAGGTTGTCGATTCAACTAAATAGCTATGGACAACAGTTACGAACAACCTGAAGTGTAACCAGCACAAAAAATGTTGTGGGAGAAGTCCAAGCAAATACTGCGTTTTATTTACAGAATACTTAGCAGGTGCAACAAATTTACTAAGGAGAGCGCATACACTACGCTAGTATTGCTGCGCGATATCGGATCTTTACCAGATAGAAATGACGGAGGATATCGAAAAACTTCAAAGGGAAGTTCGCTTCTTATTATCACGATACAGGGAAGAGAGTGTCATGGATCGGATAAACGAGTTCAGATAGTAATCGGAGAAACAATTCTCTTCTAATGACAAACTATTTTATTGACTCCTTTCTACATAGGGGACACGATCATCGTAGTAAATTAAGAGAATTAAGATATCACACAGAAATATTTAGGTGTTCATTTCTTCCACGCGCTGTTCAAGGAAATAGCAATAAATAAATAATCTGAAAGTGGTTCTGTGGAATCCCTGCAAAACATTTTACAGTGAGCTGGAGGGCAGTCATGTAGACGTAGACTAGTGATATAGTCTAAAGCTCGTATGTGGATACGATAGAAATGTTTCTGCCTTCACATATTTATAGCCTACCAAGATAATTAGTTAAAAACCAGATAATAGAATCGATTATACCACTGCAAAGCCAGTTTATTTTCGGACCCCCAGAGGCCGAAAAATGACAGATGATGCCGTGCAGAATCAGACAGATAAATCTGAGTCTACCACAGCGTAACACTAAATATAACGACAGAATCTCAACAGCTAAACAGAGAACATCTGTCTGCTTATCTTTTTGTTTTCGAAGATTTCGAGGTTAGTATGAGTCCTAATGATAAATTGCCTGATAGTTTTTGAATGTTTCTTCGTGAATATGAAAAATAATCTAAATCATGAGCATCCTATCGCATTTAGGGCCACGGAATGCGAAATTATAAACGTTTCTGACCATAATTTGTCTTTGACTAAGAGAAGACTGACAAAATCGGATCGGGAGGAAAATCTGGTCGATTTCGCGAACTTCCTCCTGAGTGTCTCATACGAATTGTAAAGAACTGCTGCCTCTTAGCCGTGGCTGTTGGAACTCAATGTGTAAGATGGTCTGTCCATAGCTGCGTTGAAGTTTGTGCCGGAGTGCAGTGTTTTTGTCAAGTTCTGAAATTATTCTACTTCATAAAAAAGAACTGGATGCAAATTAATACGTCTCTGATAATTCGTTTATTATTCATTAAGTATTCGTTACAAAAGAAGTTTATATACCGGAGAAGAGATTATGGCGTTACCGACACGTTCGTACGCTCGGGCACGACTACCAACTTAATGACACAAATATTTTGTATTTCCTTTTAACAGTGTTAGTATAATGCGGGTGAAAAGAATAAATATTTTTTAGTTCAATTTGTTACAATTATGACTTTGTTTACGTTTTGTACTGCAGATGGAAAATGTAAAACAGAAACTTCTTTGGGGGGGGGGGGGGGGCGGGAATGGTATACAAAATACAATTAAAGTTTACCGTGAGGACAGAAGCCAGCGCCACGCAGCGAAATTGTCTGGGGCGCCGCATTTCTGCCAACAAACGAAAATGCAAAGTGGAAAAGATTCTCCAGGAAAGGTCAAATAATGTTTACTAAAGAGCAAGAGAAAACTCTTCATTTGAAGGATCCTGAAGTTATACGCATTTAATATTTCTTTTATATGTTATTCTGCAGCTACAAATTATATAAAGAAGATTGTAACACCAGTTCACCAGAGCTACATTTTTATATCTATTTTATGTGTTGCTAGCGGTTTCGAGCATGCCTCATTTTCAAACGGTACGCAGTAGTATTGCAGATGCTATTTTTCAGACATGTAAAAAAAGAATTTCCGATACTACTGCGTGCGACTTGAGAATAATCCATGCTCTAAACCGATAGAAATAAATACAAAAGATATAAAAAAGCAGCTCTGGAGGACTATCATTACAGTGCTTTTTATAAGCATTTGGCTCTCCGTTGGATTCAAGGAGTCCTACCTTCAAGTTCACAAAATTCAACAAAACAAAGCTTACCTTTACAGGCGATAACAAAATGGCACGTGAAGAATGGTTAGCATGAAAACAAATTTGTCTTCGAGAAAATTAGAAAGGCTTTCCCTACCGAGATGCAATAGCCTTAATGAAGCGTATGTGGCTGAATTCTTGTCCTTGTCGAGGAATACTACGGAGGACGTTGATTCACTGGACAAACCTCAGATGATTTATATGCTGATGAATCAGATTGTCAAATGAACAACAAGCACATAAGAAAAGTTTTACTGAAACAACAAGCAAACCTGTTTATGATCAGATTTGTGTAGGGAGAGAGAGGAACATGTCACTATCTTAACTTGTGCTAGTGCCACAACAAATTTTATCTCCCTCTAATCATACTTAAAGACAGAAATAGATTGCCTGAACTTCGTGATGGTTTACAAATGGGTCCTTGGTAACAATGACAAATCTAGGTGGATTAATTGTGCATTCCTAAAACAGCTGAAACATTTTCAATCTCTCCGGTTTCCTGAGCAGACCATCTGACTTGTGGATGGTCTTGCGTCTCGCAAAACTTTACAAGCACTCCATATTATCGGAGAAAATATGTATGACAACCAAGCCGCGTAACGCGCTGCCAGCAGCCATTATACAGATCCTTTGAAGCCACTAAAACCATACTACGATGATGTACACACTTCATTCGTAACGCAAAAGGGGCGACGAAGATTAACAAACTACCACTTAAATTTATAGGAGCTATACGTAAATGTTTGAAGGTTTGAGACTGCATTGTAAATTAATGAAATGATTTATGCTGTTGTTGTCACTTTTTTGTAACATTTAACTGTGCGTGTCAATCAGACATTGACATGATAGTGTGTAGTATACGCGAAGCCCTTAATTTAGGCCAAAGTTTAAGAACCATGTAAAAAAACACAAAGAACACATAAATGCATACCTGACAGAAACTTATACTAAATTAGCAATAGCCACCCGCACAAAGGACACTGGCCGTCCATTCCATGAAAGCGCGAATGATCAATGAACTTCATATATTATATAAAATGGAAAAACAACACCAAACGGAACTGTATGTAGAATCAGCTTTTTTTTTTAATGGCACAGTACGTGGTAACAGGTTGCTACATGATAAACCAGAAGTTAAATTATAAATTTATTCACTGTTGAACGTTTATTGTATTAAAAAGCTGTCTTAATCAAATAATCACACTATTTAATATGTGCTATTGTACACTCATGCTCATAAATTACGAATAATTGCAGAATATGTTGCCACACAACGTGGCACTACACAAAACTGGCGCTGATAGCATAGGCACATAGGGAAAACACACGACACAGATCTGTAAGTCCACGATATTGGTGATAAGTTGAGAAAACCGTCCCGAGCCACATGTACTACAAAACTGGTGCAAAATGACGTCCCGATACACCTGACCTGTTACAGTTCCTAGATCCCAGATCCCTTTCAAGGACATTAAGGGGTTGATATCTGGTTCCTGGTTCACGCCAGATGAAAACACGGGGAGAATCACTGTTCGGACTATACCTTGACTCGTCCGTGAACATAACCTGGGACCACTGTTCCAATGACCATGTACTGTGTTTTTGACACCAGGCTTTATGGGCTCTCCTTTGACCAGGGGTCAGTGAAATGAACCTTGCAGGTCTCCGGCCGAATGAACCATGTCTGTTCAGTCGTCGGTAGTGTGTGTCTGGAGTCAATTGTTCCAGTGGCTACGGTAAGGTCCCGAGCAAGGCTACCTGCAGTACTCCGTGGCCGTCTGATGATGAGATATTGGTCTTCTTGTGGTGTTGTGCATTGTGGACGTCCGTTACTGTAGCGCTTGGACACGTTTCCTGTCTGCTGTAATCGTTACCACAATCTTTAGATCACATCTTGCGACACACGGAGGGCCCGTGCTACGACCTGCTATGTTTGACCAGCCTCCAGTCGCCCTAGTATTCTACCCTTCATCATGTCATCAATATGTGTTCTTTGAGCCATTTTCAATACACAGTCACCATTAGCACGTCTGAAAACGTCTGCACACTTACTAGCTGCACCGTGCTCTGACGTGCACCCACACACCTCTGCGTATGTGGACTGCTACCAGCGCCACCGTGCTACGACCTCAGGTCAAATGCACCGCACTGTCATACTCCGAGGTGATTTAAACCCGCAAACTGCCCACTATTGTTTCACCATGTATCATCATTATCATATATATATATATATATATATATATATATATATATATATATATATATATATAAAAACTGAACAAGTCAGTAATGCGTTGGTACTCCTCTGATCCTTATTCCAGCAGTCATTCGGCTTGACAGTGATTGACAGAGTTGTCCTCCTGAGGGATATCGTACCAAATTCTGTCGAAAGGGAGCGTTAGATCGTCAAAATCCCTACGCTGGTTGGAGGACCCTCCCCCAATGCTCCAAACGTTCTCATTTGAGGAGAGATCCGGCGACCTAGCTGGCTAAGGTAGGGTTTGGCAAACACGAAGACAAGCAGTAGAAACTCTCACCGTGTGCGGACTGGTATTATCTTGCTGAAATGTAATCGCAGGATGGCTTGCCATGCAGGGCAACAAAACAAGGCGTAGAATATCGTTGACGCATCGCTGTGCTGTAAAGATTCAGCAGATGACAACCAAAGGGATTCTGCTATGAAATAAAATGTTTCGCCACACCATTGTTCTTGGTTGTCGGGCAGTGTGGAGGGCGACAGCCAAGTTGGGATCCCACCATTATCCGTGACTTTTCCAGGCACGTCTTTACTGGTCATCGAGTCTCATTTCGAAGTGGAACTCGTCACTGAAGACAATTCTACTCCAGACAGTGAGATTCCAGGCTGAATTTGCCCGACACCACTGCAAATGGGCTTGTTGGTGTACAGAAGTCAACGATAGCTGGCGCTAGGGGCGCCGCGAACTCAGATCCCTTTCTGTGAGCCGCCTATTAATAGTCCTTGTGGTCACTGAAGCACCAGTTGCACATTGTATCGATGATAACGATGAATCCGGGACTCTGAGTGGCTCTCTGACGATTGCTCGGTCCTCACGTTCTGTCGTCTACCAAGGTCGCCCGCTTCCTTCTTGCTGTGTTCGCCATGGTTCACCCATTCCTGCCAACCTCGTCGAATAGTGGGATCGCTCCTATTCAAATGTGAAGCGATTCACCAGTTACTCCCACCGTCTTCTTTGAGCCCAGCCCAACTACATGTCTTCTCTGTAATGCTGACATCTGCGTATATTGTTCACGCACATATAAGCGAGGTATAGTTACTGTCCAACTAAATGCACAAATGAAGTTCGGGAAGACTGTATGCCCTGGTCTCGACATGTCCCCTTTTCACTATCCTTGCCAACAGCGTGGTGAAATTGTGAAGAGCGTCACATTAATCTTATCTATCGACTGTCAAAGTTTAGACTTTTGCATTTTTGTCGATACCTGTTTGAATATCGATTTGTAACCAATTTTCATAGCTCCTTTATAATGCGTCGTTTTTTTCTTTTTTCCCTTTTTTTCCTTCCCTTAACACTTGAACTCAGTTCATCTTCGCAGTTAAGAATTTTTGTAATGATGCAGATATCCCAATATGCAAGTGTTGTAATGTATGGCTCGTTCCCCCAGCTAATGAAATTTATTCCATAAATTCAGATTTGGAAAAGTTTTCAAGTTTGTGTGCATGAAAGTGACAACACCAGCAATTGCAGAAAATGAATTTCATCCAACACGCTTTCTTCCACTAAATGAAAATGCAGTGACTGAACATGAACTGTCGCTGGCTATTATATGGTCGAGCCAAATGAAATACACCAAAGGAAATTGAACTTCGGCCTTCGTCACATCACGATGGCACTGTTCATGACAATAATGGCACGCCATAATCTTCCGTATCATTCCACGACATTTATTGTCTCCAAGGACGTCTACACTGTTATCTTCAGGCAGGAAACTCGATCGCGTTAGTTTTTACAACCCAAGAAAACATATCGAAATCCGCAAAAGACTGGAAAAAGGAAAGAAAATGTCTCCGTAGCCACACATTGAGAAGAAATGCCACGTTAAGAAGAGACTACCTACAAGATAAATCATCAGAGTCAGGTTCATTAGATTCCTCCAAAAAAGAAAGGAAGATACTGATACTTCTTGTGAACTCTGCAATATTGAATAAGGTGATCCAATATCAGCGAAATTTGGTGACTAGATTCAGTGTGAACGAAAGGCGGGGTATGGTGTAATGAAAAATGTGTTGGTGCATCTGTATACACATCATCACGTCTACTCGGCAACCCACAATTAGGTGCCTTGCAGAGGGTTCATTGAACCACTTTCACACCAGTTTTCTACCTTTCTACTATCGAACAATGCGCAGGAAAAACGAACACTTACACCTTTCCGAACGAGCTCTGATTTCTCTTATTTTATTAGGATGATTATTACCCCTGTATAGGTGGGTAGCAAAAGAACACGATATTTTCGCATTCGGAGGGGAAAGTTGCTGTCTGAAATTTCATGAAATATCTTGCCGCAATGAAAAACGTCTTTCTTGTAATGACTACTACCCCAACTCCCGCATCATATCCGTGACGCTGTCTCCTCTATTTCGTGATAATACAAAAAGAGCTGCCCTTCATTGAACTTTTTCAGTGTCCTCTTTCAATCCCATCCGGTAAGGATCCCATACAGCACAGCAATACACTAGCAGAAGACGGACAATAGTATTGTGGGCACTCTCTTTGAATGTATTAGTTACAATCTCTAAATGAAACACAGTCTTTGGTTCGCCTTCCCCACAACATTAGCCATGTGATCGCTTCAATTCACGTTGTTCGTATTTGAAATCCCTACGTATTTAGTTGAACTGACTGTCTTTAGATTGAATGATTTGTCGTGCATCCGAAATGTAATGAAGAAGATGTTTGTTCATGCAAATTGTGTTGTTATTTTAATCTGGTACATACATTGTTGCACGGATCATATTTGCTGAACTAATAATCCAGATCGTCTTACTTGAAGACGACGAAAAGTATCATGTAGCTCATCGTCAGATTCAATTTGTAAAACCATGAACAACGTTTATGTAGTGTTATATATTAGAAATTGAAGACAAATGGACAGTTCTGCAGCATTCACAATGAAAATCGGTAGTGAAAATATTTCTTCTCTTTAGACTTTAACAAATTTTGACCCTATTCAAATGACGCCGTCAAGTAGTATTTGCAAGAATGCGTCAGCGCTTTGAATAAATTCACCATATTAATAGTCATTTCGAGAAAAATTAAAAAATCGAAAAAATCCATAAAAACACAATTTTATCCACTTTCTTTAAAAAATACTTGGGTTTTTATTAGTCCTGTCTGCAACAGAATCTATTGCGCCTGTTTAATTTTCACTTATCTGTGAAAAATTGAGCTTTGCTAACTGAATCTGTGTCGTTACCAGAAAAAATTCTGTACATTTCTTTTGTTAAACTCTAGTCAGTTCTCCGTACTTTTCATCGGCATGAGATTGGCTATAACTACTCGATCCACATTTTACCGATTTCTTTGCACGGAAGGCTCTTTGTACCTCGTAACCTAAATTTCCAAGTAATAAAACTTGATTCTGATGTTACATAAAACATTTTTGGCTACAGCGTTAAACTGCTTGAAATAATCGGTATATATTTCCATACGAGTCGTGTTTCTTACATTTACTCTAATAGCTGTGATTAAGCGATTTAAGTTTTTTCTTTCGGTTTCCTTTCTTGAAATTTTGCGTAACATTCATTGAAAGTCACGCCCACCCAGTGACGTAATAGATTTCGTGGTGGATATTTCCATAGACTAATCCCACCAAATTTGACAGAACAGCACTGCGCAACTTATCTCTTGTCACTTACTTCAACAAACATTTTGAAGCAAATATTGAGGGATATCAGCCGAAATATGAAGTTAACAGAGCACGATTCAGATGAATAGTTTTTTTTTAAAAAAAGAAGACAAAGTTCTAATCGATATTAAGGAATTAAAACATCGATAAAAATGTGTCAATAGCTATCAAAATACTTTGCCTGGGCAAAGTTCGATTCCAGATTTTTACTCTCCTAATGAAACTCAGTCATTTGATTTATGTAACATTCCTTTCAATGTATGGTCTGTCTTTTTTGTACCAATTTGTGTTTTGTCATGTTTTAGCTATTGCATTCTTATGTATACATACTTTGGTATATATATATATATATATATATATATATATATATATATATATATATATATATATATATAGAAACTGAACTGGGAATATTTAAGGGACTATATATTTATTATGGTGCACTGATTTTCCCATAAAATTTTACTTCTGTTTACTAAAAAATTACATGGAAGATAATTTGAATTCGAAGAGTTTTTGTAATTATTACGTATAGCTCGGTTGATACTAATAGAATAACGTCAGAAAGCGCTGTTACAAAAGAAATAGCACCATATGAACGTGGCAGAGTATCAATAAACTGATGAGAGTGAAGTAGTGGTTGGTCTGACAGCAGGTGTGTCACGTCAGATTGCACTACACTTTCATTTTGAGTAATGTTTGGTGTCAAAATCGATGCCAGCTATTCTGAAGTGGTCAGCCACATGGTGCTGAACGTTGATAATAAACAAACAGTAGATAAAAAGTTTGTTTGATATTCAAATCTCAACATCGCTTTAGACATCAAATGAAGTTGTGTACTTACACCCCCTATTCATAAGTATATCCACAGCTGTTGTGGATTTGTGTTTCTATTACTGGGGGATCATTTAAATGCCACTAAATAAGCAGAGGTAGGGCTCACTGTGTGTTGGTGCGAAAAGTGTATCGCTGACAATTAAAATCATAGACTTTCGCTTTTTATCTGCTAACTTTTAATACCTCTATTAAATTCTTTATGATATAGTTAATAATTGCGAAGTAGTATTGGTAGCAACAAGAAAAGCTTTTAAACATATTCCGTCTGCTACTCCGCTATAGCGTAGCAGACTTAGAAAGCCGCGAAAATTTGTAGTGTAACACTGTGCAAATATACTGAAGAGCCAAAGAAACTGGTACACCTGCCTAATATCGTGTACGGCCCCAGTATGCACGCGACGCAACGCGACGTGGCATGGACTCGACTAATGTCTGCAGTACTGCTGGAGGGAACTGACTCCATGAATCCTGCAGGAATGTTCATAAATCCGTAAGAATCCCACGGGCTGGAGATCTCTTCTGAACAGCACGTTACAAGGCATCCCAGATATCCTCAATAACGTTCATGTCTGGGTCTGGGGAGTTTGGTAGCCAGCGGAAGTGTTTAAATTCACAAGAGTGTTCCTAGAGCCACTCTGCAGCTATACTGGACTTATGAGGTGTCACATTGTCCTGCAGGAAATGTCCAAGTCCATCGGAATGCACAATGGACATGAATGGACGCAGGTGATCATACAGGATGCTTACATATGTGTCACCTGTCAGAGTCGTGTCTAGATGTCTCAGGGAACCTACATCACGCCAACTGCCCACGCCCCACACTATTACAGAGCTTACACCAGCTTAAACAGTCCCCTGCTGATATGCAGGGTCCGTGGATTCAAGAGGTTGTCTGCATACCCGTACTCGCCCATCCGCTCGATACAATTGGAAACGAGACTCGTCCGACTAGGCCACATCTTTCCAGTCATCAACTGTCCAATGTCAATGTTGACGGGCCCAGGCGAGGCGTAAATCTTTGTGCCTTTCAGTCATCAATGGTACACGAAAGGGCCTTCGGATCGTAAGCTCATGTCGATGATGTTTCGTTGAATGGTTTGCACACTGACACTTGTTGATGATCCAGCATTGATATCTGCAGCAATTTTCAGAAGGGTTGCACTTCTGTCACGTTGAGCGATTCTCTTCAGTCGCCGCTGGTGCCGTTCTTGCGGGCTATTTTTCCGGTCGCAACGCTGTCGGAGATTTGATGTTTTACTGGATTCCTGATATTCATGGCACACTCGTGAAATGGTCGTACAGGAAACATACCCACTTTGTCGCTAGCTTGGAGATGCTGTCTCCCATCGTCCGCACAACGACTATAACACCACGTTTAAACTCACTTAAATCTTGATAACCGGCCATTATAGCAGCAGTAACAATTCTAACAACTGCGCCAGACTTTTGTTGTCTTATACAGGCGTTGCCGATCGCAGTGCCGTATTCTGCCTGTTTACATATCTCTGTATTCGAATGGCATGCCAATACCAGTTTCTTTGGCGCTTCAGTGCATAAACCCGTTGGTCATCGCCCACGTTGCATCAGGATCGACAGCGAGACAGTTCAGACTAAAACTCGCTGACCATCAATTTTTCTGCAAAAGTAAGTTATCTTTATTTGAAGAGAATAGAAACAATATTGAAAATTTCTTCCTGATAAAAAAAGGTATTTTGATTTTGTTAAAGTTATCGTTCTCATTTTATTAGAACAACCATATTTTATGTATATACACTTCGACGAACATAATCGTTTGGACGCAGTAGTCATACTGATAGCAACGCAAGGCTTTCAGAACTAGTGCACTACCCTCCGGCTGAGTCTGCATCATTCACTGCGTTGTTCCAGATCAGAAGCGCAGTTCGCCTTTACTGGCTCCACTGCAATATACCGCTACGTTTTGTGTTCGGATGCACCAACGCTGCGCCGTTGTGTAATCACATAACGTAACATGTAATTAATACTAAAGCGCAATGCAGTGTATCCTGCCCACTGCCAAATTACATTTCGTTACTCGCACTACTCAATAAGCGACTGCGGAAATGGTCATTGATTAAAACAGAATTTTGCTGGTAGCTACGCTAAAGTCACTACTCAACTCTGTAAAACATTCGTTTGTTGACTTCGCTCCATTCTTTATCTACTGCTGACAAGACTACATGACTGACGGCTTCTTTTCAGTTTCCTTGTTTACTGTTTATTGTTTTTGAAGTTCCGTCGCTCGCAGAATCATTTAGACACGACTTAGATATTCACAGCTGTGACACAAAAATCCAGAGATGGAATTCCATTTAATGACGCATTGGCTTTTACAAATCATTCTGATTGAGGTTGGAGGGTAAAAAAAAAATTGTCGCTGTTGTGGTCTTCAGTCCCAAGACTAGTTTGATGCAGCTGTCCATCCTACTCTATCCTGTGCGGGCCTCTTCATCTTCGATAAATACTGCAACGCATATCCTTCTTAATCTGCTTACTGTATTCATCTCTTGGTCTCCCTCTCAATTTTTACCCCCTACACTTCCCTCCAATATCAAACTGGTGATCCCTTCACGTCTCTGAATGTGTCCTACCAACAGATCCCTTCTTTTGGTCAAGTTGTGCCACAAATTTCTTGTCTCCCCGGTTCTATTCAGTACTTCCTCATTAGTTACGTGATCGATCCATCTCATCTTCAACATTCTTCTTTAGCAGCTTATTTGAAAAGCTTCTTTTCTCGTCTTCTCTAAACTGTTTATCGTCTATGTTTCACTTCCATACAGGGTTACAGTCGAGACAAATATTTCCAGAAAACAATTCCCAACACTTAAATCTGTATTAATGTTAATAAATTTCTCTTCCTTAGTTCTTGCCATTGCCACTCTACATTTGATATCCTCTCTACATCGGACATCATGAGGTGTTTTGCTTCCCAAATAACAAAACTCATCTACCACTTTAAGTGTCTCGTTTCCTAATCTAAGTTTCCCGCCATCACCTGATTTAATTCGACTACTTTCCATTATTCTGCTTTTGCTTTTGTTGATGTTCATCTTATGTTCTACTTCCAAGACATTCTCATTCAACAGATCTTATAAGTCCTTTGCTGTCTCCGACAGAATTACAATGTCGTCGACAAACCTCAAAGTTTTTATTTCTTCTTCCTGGGCTTTAATTCCTACTCCAAATTTTTCTTTTATTTCCTTTACTAGTCCTTCATTGTACACATTGAATAACATCGGGGATAGGCTACTCTAACCTAATCTAATCTGACCTAAACTAACCTAATCTAAGTCGCGCGGGATTAGCCGAGCGGTCTAGGGCGCTGCAGTCATGTACTGTGCGGCTGCTACCGGCAGAGGTTCGAGTTCTCCCTCGGGCATAGGTGTGTGTGTTTGTCCTTAGGATAATTTAGGTTAAGTAGTGTGTAAGCTTAGGGACTGATGACCTTAGCAGTTAAGTCCCATAAGATTCCACACACATTTGAACATTTGAACCTAATCTAACCTTCTCAAACACTGCCTCCCTTTCATGCCCCGCGACTGCCATATGTTTTCTGTACAAGTTGTAAATGGTCTTTCGCTCCCTGTATTTTACCCCTGATATCTTCAGAATTTCAATGAGAGTATTTCAGTCAGCATTACCAAAAGCTTTCTCTAACTCTACAAATACTATAAACGGAATTTGTTTTCCTTAACCTATCTTCTAAGATAAGCCGTAGGGTCAGTATTGCCTCTCGTGTTCCATTTCTCCAGAATCCAAACTGATCTCCTCCGAGGTTGCATTATACCACAATTTTACATTCTTCTTTGAGGAATTCGTGATATTATTTTGCAACCGTGACTTATTAAACTGATAATTCGGTAATTTTCACGCCTCTCAGTAACTGCTTCCTTTGAAATTGGAATTATTACATTCCTCTTGAAGTCTGAGGGTATTTCGCCTGTCTCGTTCATCTTCCACACCAGATGGAAGAGTTTTCTCATGACTGGCTCTCCCAATGTTATCAGAAGTTCTAACAGCACATCGTCTACTCCCTGGACTTTGTTTCGACTTTGATCTTTCAGAGCTTTGTCAAACGCTTCTCGCATTATCTCCTATGTCATCTACGTCCATTTACCTTTCTATTACACACAGTTTACACCCACGGAAAACGACGATATCATTTCCGTTACTGTAGTTTGATCCAGATACCAGTCTTGGCCCATAAAACGCTTTTTCTTGTTTCATCTGCGGCGAGAATTCACAGATGAACAGTTTTTACAAATTACCTTGCGATATTTCACAAAGAACTTTATAATGGTTTCAACACAAAGAAGGCTGTTTTGTATCATTAATGTTGTGCCTCCGGATGTTTAGGGTGTGTGGGTATATTGCTGGTGTGGCCATGGGTAGCTCGTTATCACCTGTTCCGGCGGATCAAAAACTTTGAAGCAAATGTACTAGAATCTGCCAAGTTCAAGTCGACGTCTTCCTGGCGATACGTGAACGAAACGTTTGTGGTGTGACCACAAGGAACTAAAAAGCTTGAAGAGTTCTTGGAACATTTAAATTCCGTCCATCCTAATAAAAAAAAAACCGGTGGAACTTAAAACAGAATGAAAAATCCATTTCGTCAATGGGTTAGTTTAGAGAAAAACGGACGGATCACTGTTTCACAGTGTACATAAAAAACCTACGTGGAAAACCTACATAGAAATGCGGTGCTAAAGACTCTGCCCAACAGGGCTCAAAGACTTTCAGACAAGTAGAGCTTCGCCGAAGAATTACAATACCTGCGAATTGTGTTCCGGAGGAATGGGTTCTCAGATCCTCAGACTGAGTGGATGTTGCCGTCAAAATCAAAAACAATTGAGAAGGAGGTTATCTACCTTACGTAGGCCCAATGACGGATAAATCCGTAGACTCCTACGGAAACATGGCATCCAGTGGATTTTGCACCCATCAACAGAAATAAAAAGTCTTCTTTGTAATGTTAAAGAGAAACTACTGCGGTTGAAGAAAAATATGGAAACACCGTATAAATCCATGCTTGAACACAAATGCAGATGCTAGCCCAATTTTTGTGTTTTTGTATTTGACAACGAACGACACCTGTGCAGTGTCCTCAATACGCTGCTCTTTATACTCCTGAAGTAATGAGTGCTATCGACAGGGGACGTTAAATTGATTCCACATATTTTCAGATTTCCAGAAGGCTTTCGACACCGTTCCTCACAAGCGTCTTCTAAACCAAACTGCGTGCCTATGGAATATCGCCTCAGTCGTGCGACTTGATTCTTGATTTCCTGTCAGAAAGGTCACAGTTCGTAGTAATAGACGGAAAGTCATAGAGTAAAAAATATATGTAATATCTAGCGTTCCCCAAGAAAGTGTTATAGGTGCTCTATTTCTCCTGATCTATATTAACGACAGAGGAGATAATCTGAGTAGATCTCTTAGATTGTTTGCAGAGGATGCTGTCCTTTGCCGTGTTGCAAAGTCATCAGATGACCAAAACGAATAGCAAAATGATTTAGATAAGATATCTGTGTCGTGCGAAAAGTGGCTATTGACACTGAATACAGAAAAGTTTGAAGCTATTCACCTAAGAACTAAAAGAAACCCGCAAAATTTTGATTACGTCATAATAAACCTGACGGCTGCAAATTTAAACTAAATACTTAGGGATCACAATTACAAATAACCTAAATTGGATCGGTGACATAGATAATGTTGTGGGTAGAGCAAACAAAAGACTGCGATTCATTGGCAGAACACTTAAAAGATACAACAGGTCTACTAAAGAGACTGTTTACACCACGCTTGTCCGCCCTATTCTCGAGTATTGCTGTGCGGTGTGGGATCCGCATCAGGTAGGACTGACGGATGACATCGAAAAAGTTCAAAGAAGGTCAGCTCGTTTTGTATTATATCGAAATAGGAGAGACGGTGCCACAGACATGATACGTGAATTGAGTGGCGATCATGAAAACAAGGCGTTTTTCTTTGCGACGGGCTCCTCTCATGAAATTTAAATCACCATTTTTCTCCTCCAATTGTGAGTATATTCTGTTGGCACCCGCCTACATAGAGAGAAATGATCATCACGATAAAATAGGAGAAATCAAGGCTCGCACTGAAACATTTAAGTGCTCGTTTTTCCCGCGCGTCATTCGAGAGTGGAACATTAGACAGCTTGAAGGTGGTTCATTGAACCCTCTGCAAAACACTTTATTGTGACTAGCAGAGTAATCACGTAGATGTAGATGTAGAGGTAGAGGTAGACATAAATGTAACCGCCAGTCGTGTTGCGTTGCTGCGAATGCGTTATTTCGGAACTAAGCGAGTTCGAACGTGGGCAAATTGTTAGTGTTCGTATGATGGGTGTTTCAGTAACCAAGGTAGCTGAAATGTTTGGTTTTTCAGGGAAGGTGTTCGCCGCTGACAGAGAAAGCGGGAAAACGTCTTCAGATAAGTTACAACGCGGACGGAAGTGTGTGTTAAGAGATCGTGACAAACGGTCATTGAAGATGACTGTGACGAAAAATAAGAGGACGACATCTGTAAAAGCCACTGCAGAACTGAATGTCGCACTAGCGCACCTTCTCAGCACCAAAACAACATGATAGAAGCTCCATAAGCAGGGAATTGCAGGACGCGTAGGAAATCCAAAACCGTTCATCAGTGATACAAGCGCCCGTAACAGGACAACGAGGGGCCGTAGTCATAAAACCTGTACTGTGGAACAGTGGAAAAAATTCATCTGGTCAGATGTGTCTTATTTCACAGGGGTGCCAAGTTCCGGCAGAGTTAATGCCCCAAGAATGAAACAGCAATGATTTGGGAAGCCATATCATGGTAGCTGCGAAGAAACCATGGGTAACAGAAGAAATACTTCAGTTAATTGATGAAAGGAGGAAGTACAAACATGTTCCGGGAAAATCAGGAATACAGAAATACAAGTCGATGAGGAATGAAATAAATAGGAAGTGCAGGGAAGCTAAGACGAAATGGCTGCCGGAAAAATGTGAAGACATTGAAAAAGATATGATTGTCTGAAGGACAGACTCAGCATACAGGAAAGTCAAAACAACCTTTGGTGACATTAAAAGCAACGGTAGTAACATTAAGAGTGCAACGGGAATTCCACTGTTAAATGCAGAGGAGAGAGCAGATACGTGGAAAGAATACGTTGAAAACCTCAATGAGGGTGAAGATTTGTCTGATGTGATAGAAGAAGAAACAGGAGTCGATTTAGAAGAGATAGGGGATCCAGTATTAGAATCGGAATTTAAAAGAGCTTTGGAGGACTTACCGTGAAATAAGGCAGAAGGGATAGATAACATTCCAACAGAATTTCTAAAATCATTGGGGGAAGTTGCAACAAAACGACTATTCACGTTGGTGTGTAGAATATATGAGTCTGGCGATATACCATCTGACTTTCGGAAAAGCATCATCCACACAATTCCGAAGACGGCAAGAGCTGACAAGTGCGAGAATTATCGCACAATCAGCTTAACAGCTCATGCATCGAAGCTGCTTATGCATCGAAGCTACTTACAAGAATAATATACAGAAGAATGTAAAAGAAAATTGAGAATGCGCTAGGTGACGATCAGTTTGGCCTTAGGAAAAGTAAAGGGACGAGAGAGGCAATTCTGACGTTACGGCTAATAATGGAAGCAAGGCTAAAGAAAAATCAGGACACTTTCATAGGAAAAGCGTTCGACAATATAAAATGGTGCAAGCTGTTCGAGATTCTGAAAAAAGTAGGGGTAAGCTACAGGGAGAGACGGGTCATATACAATATGTACAACAACCAAGAGGGAATAATAAGAGTGGACGATCAAGAACGAAGTGCTCGTATTAAGAAGGGTGTAAGACAAGGCTGTAGCCTTTCGCCCTTACTCTTCAATCTGTACATCGAGGAAGCAATGATGGAAATAAAAGAAAGGTTCAGGAGTGGAATTAAAATACAAGGTGAAAGGATATCAATGATACGATTCGCTGATGACATTGCTATCCTGAGTGAAAGTGAAGAAGAATTAAATGATCTGTATGGTATGGTATGGTTTGAGAGTAAATCGGAGAAAGACGAAGGTAATGAGAAGTAGTAGAAATGAGAACAGCGAGAAACTTAACATCAGGATTGATGGTCACGAAGCCAATGAAGTTAAGGAATTCTGCTACCTAGGCAGTAAAATAACCAATGACGGACGGAGCAAGGAGGACATCAAAAGCAGACTCGCTATGGCAAGAAAGGCATTTCTGGCCAAGAGAAGTCTACTAATATCAAATACCGGCCTTAATTTGAGGAAGAAATTTCTGAGGATGTACGTCTGGAGTACAGCATTGTATGGTAGTGAAACATGGACTGTGGGAAAAGCGGAACAGAAGAGAATCGAAGCATTTGAGATGTGGTGCTATAGACGAATGTTGAAAATTAGGTGGACTGATTAGGTCAGGAATGAGGAGGTTCTACGCAGAATCGGAGAGGAAAGGAATATGTGGAAAACACTGATAAGGAGAAGGGACAGGATGATAGGACATCTGCTAAGACACGAGGGAATGACTTCCGTGGTATTAGAGGGAGCTGTAGAGGGCAAAAACTGTAGAGGAAGACAGAGATTGGAATACGTCAAGCAAATAATTGAGGACGTAGATTGCAAGTGCTACTCTGAGATGAAGAGGTTAGCACAGGAATGGAATTCGTGGCGGGCCGCATCAAAACAGTCAGTAGACTGATGGCCAAAACAAAATCATGGTTTCCATGGGTTCTATAGGTACTCTGCAACGTCGCATAAATGCCAAAGATTGTTTAACCAATCCGTCTGAGCAAGCTCATCACGTGGTACAATTTTTGTTTCCTGATGGTGACTCTGTTTCAAGACGACAGAGCCCTTGGTCTCACAATTCGTGCAGCACAGGTTTTGTGAGCACGAGGCTGAATTGTCGCATCCCTCCTGGCCACCAGAGTTACCGGATGTCAATATTATTAAGCTCAATATTATTGAGCCTTTATGGTGTACTTTGGAGAGAAGAGCACATCTCCATGGTTCTTACCTGAACTTCCTCCTGTTTTGTAGGGAAACAATACAGGCCCTGTATTGATCCATTCCTAGACGGCCTAGAACTATTCTGAATGCCTACAAGTTTCCTTCTTCGTGTCAGGTATGGTAATATGTTGCGTTTTGGTGTTTCTGTATTTTTATCCAACCCCTGTAATTCTCCGAAAGGCAAGTGGGTATCGCATTCGAAGCGAATGTGGCATGTGTTATGTGGTACAGACTATTAGAACAGTCGAGCAGTGATGCTAGGAATATCAGCGACATACTAGGCTAAAAAAATCAATCAAACCAGCTGTCACTGAGATCCGTTCGCATATAATCATATATAATCATTCAATGAAATACGAAGAGGCCAGTTTCGGGACGCAAACGACATGTTTTTAGGACATTGTAATTAAGATGTTGAAAAATCTAATAAGCAATATTAATAAGCTTGGGGTTCAGCACTCAGTTTATTAAGATCCCGCCAGACTTTACATCCACCAGAGCTCGGAAACGCTAAGACAATGTGCGTTTTAAGGAATATCAAAACGGGCTCTGATAAACAAAAGAGCGTCAGAGGGAATAGTACGCGTCGAGAATCAAATTCACAATCGGCTACTGTGAGTAACGTTAATATTAGCCCGCCCGGTTGGCCGTGCGGTCTAACGCACGGCTTTCCGGGCGGGAAGGAGCGCCTGGTCCCCGGCACGAATCCGCCCTGCAGATTTGTGTCGAGGTCCGGTGCACCGGCTTGTGGATGGTTTTTAGGCGGTTTTCCATCTGCCTCGGCGAATGTGGGCTGGTTCCCCTTGTTCCGCCTCAGTTACACTATGTCGGCGATTGCTGCGCAAACAAGTTCTCCACGTACGCTTACACCACCATTACTCTACCACGCAAACAAAGGGGTTACACTGGTCTGGTGCGAGACGTTCCCTGGGGGGCCCACCGGGGGCCGAACCGCACAATAACCCTGGGTTCGGTGTGGGGCGGCGGAGGGGTGAAGTGGACTGCGGTAGTCGTCGTGGGGTTGTGGACCACTGCGGCTGCGGTGGGAACGGAGCCTCTCCGTCGTTTCTAGGTTCCCGGTTAACATACAATACAATACAACGTTAGTATTAGGACACTATGGGATTTTTATTTTGTAGAATCATAACTTTATTCTCAACAAAACAAACAAGCAACCTAGCCACATATCATAGTAAGTTACATGTCTGGTAAGTAAAAGAACAAACTTTTTAAACATGATTCACGAAAGTTCTTTAGTAAAACGATTTAAATAAAACGCAGTTCTATTTCACGTTACTTTAATATCTGGTCACTTGTCAGAATTAATTATTTCAAGATCCATTTATGTGGAAAATATACATTTCATTACCTTGTCGGGTAGCCGTTCTGTTGTGTGTCACTTCTTCCAAACGCTGCAGCATACTGCTAATCACTTTTTTAATAGTCATTACATAGGCCGTCCCATTCTTTTTTTAACTGACGCTTCAAAGCTTCTTTGGAAGATATTGGGGTTTTTCTAATATGGCGCTCTAGTTCTCTCCACACGCTCTCAATAGGATTGACGCCTGGTTATTGCGTTATTGTTTTGGTAAAAACTGAACTTCTTGATATCTCCATTTTTCAGCACTTTTGTGTACACCGTTTTTAATAAAATCAGATAGATATTTTTGTCCATAATGTTACTGATGAACACTAATTCGCTCGCTCCAAATGTCAAATGTGGATACGTAGCCCCAGACAAGAACACTGTCACCTCCCTGCATTGCAGTCGGCTTAACATGTGTGGCTAAATTTTCATTCTTCCTTCGTACATGCACATCAAAAATATTAGACTTACTTTTGTCGGTAAAAATGATGTCATTCCATTATGTTCTCCTCTTCGTAATAAGCTACTTAGTGAAGTCCAATCTCGTGTTCATTGACATATGGTCTCGTCTTAGCCACTCTTCTACTGTAGCTACTTGTCTTCCTACGTTCTGCGAATCCTCAAAAAGTTAACTTTTTCCAGGTCCTTTTAAAAGTTCACTTGCTCATTCTATTCACTACTAAATTCCTCTTGTCAATGCATCTAGCTTCCTTGGTTGATCCTTTTGAGGTATAGAGTCTGTACGGTCCACCTTTTTGAATTGTTTGATGATAACTGCCACAGTACTCTTACTGATGTTGAGCATGGCAGCATTTTGTCTACACGATTTCACGTTATGAAAGATCACAAGTTTTCGTATGTCAAGACTGGTAGTAGATTTGTGCGGCATTGTACCATCTGAACAGTCGACGACACCTGTAAACAGACACTTCCTACTAAGTCAGAGTATATAACTTGGCGTGAACGATCAAAGCAAGTGCGACACTGCCAATTGTCCGAACACCAAAGTAACATGAAAATCGAACAGCGTTTTATTTAGGTCGCATTATTTAACAACTATTACAAGTTGTGTAAAAAACGTTCTTGCTAATATTTACTGAACACATACCTTAATATAATACTTGACTATTTTTTTATTTTTGTTTTGTTAAGAATACAGTTGTGATGCTAAAAAACGAAACTCTTCAAGTGTCCGAGTGTTAACGTTACTCACTGTACAAACAGCAGTGAGGGACCAACAGTGGCTCATATTCTGGTTGAAGTCCAGGCAACGAGTGCTCATAACAACAAAACTCACAGTACCTGAAGAGGAGGATAGGGTCGTTCGTCGAGACATTCTGCGAAAAATTGAAGCACCAACTCGGCTGTACATCTTGATATACGCTGTTAATCAGACAACATATATTTTATAATTCACTGTCGAAGATAAAAATAGCCAAAAAAATCTACCTCTTGCGATTCAGTTTTCACAGAATACTTTGCAGTTAAACTAATTTCATAATGGATATTGCGTCTATTATTAATCGACTGCCGCAATTCTTGGAGAAGTTAATGGCTGTTCGTTGCATATCTAGATATATTCTGTTAGTCAGACAAGATATATTTTGTAATTCACTATCAAAGATAAAAATATCCAAAAAAATCCACCTCTTGAGCTTCAGTTTTCACAGAATAATTTACAGTTAAAATAATTTCATAATGGATATTGTGTCCATTATTAATCAAATCCGGCAATTCTGGGTAAAGTTAATGGCTGTTCATTGTATGCCGGGTTAACTACCGTTGCGTCTAGAAGTGCAAAAAATGCTAACAACATGGCTATATAACCGGAACCACAACATTAATCACTCACACCGAGAAAATCAGATCAATATTTTGTGTAACTGTGCATCGCAGCCCTACATTCCGTTTGAAATTTTGATTGCAGGAGCGCGAAGCTAGTATAAATTGCGGTCAATGGACTTCTGTATCAATAGGGTACAAATTAGCACCGAATACAAGCTAATGACAAGCAACTTAAATCAGAAAATGATCAAGAAGAGTAGGGAGGAGTTTAACCTCCTGCGTGAGATAAAACTGCGAAAGACAAGGTAGTACCAGAAAAAGTGGGAGAGGTCTGCTATCTATGATGCAAATAACACATGGTAGCCATACCAAGGAAGTTGACTGCCACTGGCGAAGAAATCTATCGAGAAAAAACTTTAATAAAACTTTGAAATGAAGGAACGCATCCAGAAATATCTGGAACAACAGTGTAATGGAGTAAGTTCATAAAAAAACACAAAGTAGGAATAAATGGGAATATTCTAAATTATAGTTACAGAAATATTTTAAAAATTAAGAGTGCAGTTAAAGTACGAAATGAAGATCTTCTGGAAAAAAATAGGATAGGAAAGAATTTTTAGGTGAAACACTTGTTTCTGCACCCAAGAATAGGAATATTGGAAGGAAAAGTGTAGGGATGGACAAAAAATTGTATATCCAACATGCTATCGAGAATTCTGGATGTTATGGGTGATAAGAGGGTAGAACATTAGAACATCAGTGGAAGAGTAAATAAATGGCGTGTGACGAGGGCCTCCCGTCGGGTAGACCGCTCGCCTGGTGCAAGTCTTTCGATTTGACGCCACTTCGGCGACTTGCGCGTCGATGGGGGATGAGATGATGATCATTAGGACGACACAACACCCAGTCCCTGAGCGAAGAAAATCTCCAACCCAACCGGGAATCGAACCCGGGCCCTTAGGATTGAGAGTCTGTCGCACTAACCACTTTTTTTCATCGCATTTTGTTCGCTTTTCTTCGGTGCATCTTCTCGGGACGGACTTCGTAAGACACCCGTTTAAGTTCGTTGTTGATCGATTAAATCAGTTTTTTTATCACAGAGGGCAGCTAACCCTCTGATCGAACACGCTGAGCTACCGTGCCGGCACAACTCAGCTACCGGGGGCGTCAGTGGAAGAGTGCATAACGCTCAATGTGGAGAGTAATGCATTTAAAAAGAATGTTAAAACTTTATACATGCACGTGTTATTCTTGATTAGACAGTTTTTTACTAGAAATAACTCGAACAAGGAAAGTTTCTGATAATCCCATGAAGGATAAAACACGAATGTCGGAGTTCAAGGAGTCGTTGACACCAAGGTTATTAAAGACTGACAAATGAGCATTCGCGCAGGCTGGACAACGATGGGTGCTGGAGTGCAGAAGTAATCGTACTTATAAACTTGCCAGATAAAACCGATACACAGTTTCATTGCAGAGGGTGGTAGGAAACAATAGCAGGGGGATATGAAATAGCACAGTTGAACGTGAAGAACGATAAAATCTGCTAAGCCCTCTAAGTATATAAAAGTATGACAAATTTAGATATATACATAGTGAACCCGAACAAATTTTCTTAGGTTATTCAGAGATTTCATCTATTTTAGCATAAGGTACCCGAGGTCTATGATAGCTCTTTAACGAGTAGGTGCATTTCATTTCATTTATTCACACAATTATTTTTGTACTGCACAAAAACATTTGCACAATAGGCCTAATGTCAACAGCATGTGCAGTATGTCTTATTTCGAAACAGACATGTTACAATTAGTGAGGGTCGTTCAGACCCACAACAGCAAAGCTCATGTTACTCTTGGCGCTCAAAGTTTGCATTCATCACCGCTCGGTTCTGTATAGGGTGTGATTTTCGAGCAGTGTTAGTTGTGCGATAAAAGTGATACGGCGCAATATGGATAGCTTTACTGATAAAGAGCAGGTCGATATGCACCTCTTGCGTGGGCTCACTGAATGCAACGAAAGAGCGGCACAGCGACTCTATGCTGAGATGTTCCTGCGTACGTTTTGGTAAAGGTTTTTTTTTACAAAGAAGCAAAGATAAAAAGGGTGAAAAAGCAAATAATTCATAAGTTCATTTATTGTAACGATCCACCTGAGACTGCTGTTGTGTTCTTTAGTGCGAAGACTGATTTGGTGCGTTCTTCACGCTATTCCGTGAAAGCCTCTTCGCTTCTGAATAAGTACTGAAACCTACATCTCTCTACAATTTTAACCTCCCACACTTCCATCCAATTCTTGAGTGATGATTTGACAATCTGCCTGTTGGCTTCTGTCACTGGGTCTTCGGCCAAAGTTCGTCTGGTGATTTTTCTAACGTTTCGCCAGGACGAGTGGCCGGCATTGTTTAAGCTTCACCCTCCATTGCTAGTGGTGGATTGGTGCCGAGCTCGCGGTCGCAGACTATATGTGCCTGGCGCGCCAACGACTGAAGGCTTCTCCGCGGTCACTTCCGGTGCGGTTCTCCTCTTGTTACCTTCATCGGTCTTTCGCTGCAGCACCAGGAAGCCAGGATGCGTTTGCCTTGAAGCATTCTTCTTTCTTGTTGAAGCTACTCTCGTGTATGTGTTTTTCTGTAGCTTCTCTGAACAAGCGGCTCTGATAGCTCTTCTGTACTGCCAGAACTTCCGTGTCAGTGAATTTTACTATGTGGTCGGTCTTATACAGTGCGTGCTCTGCCGTGGTCGATTTCTCCTCCTGCCCCTACCTGCAATGTTACTTATGTTCCGTGATCCTGGTGTTGATTGATCGTCCAGTCATTCCACCATACTGTGCAGCTGGGCCCGGCGGAGGTTCGAGCCCTCCCTCGGGCATGGGTGTGTGTGTATGTGTTTGTCCTTAGGATAACTTAGGTTAAGTAGTGTGTAAGCTTAGGGACTGATGACCTTAGCAGTTCAGTCCCATAAGATTTCACACACATATTTTTAACATTCCAACATAAACTTTACCGTATGCGCATGGTACGCGGTATATTCCAGACATTGCAAGAGGATCCCTTTCCTCCTGAGCCACCATGCCAACACAAAATTTACCATGTAAGTAGAAAAGGACAAAAAACTATCATTTCTAGGTATGAAAACCTGGGACACCCTTCTATTTTTTTATTATCTGAACTGCTTGTCGTCCACGTTTCACTTCCGCATAAGGCTACACTTCTAGTGCCTTCAGGGAAGGATTCCTAACATTTAAGTCTGTACACGGTACATAATTTTTAACCTTCATAAATGCTTTTCTTGCCACTTCCCGTCAGCGCTTTAAATCCTCTCTATTATGGCCATCATCAGTTACTTAGCTGCCCAAACAGCAAAACTGTACTACTAATTTTAGTGTCTCATCTCCTTAAATAATTCACTTAGCATCGCCTGATTTAATTCGATACATTCCATTACCCACGTTTAGCTGGCCGGAGTGGCCAAGAGGTTCTAGGCGCTACAGTCTGGAACCGCGTGACCGCTACGTCGCAGGTTCGAATCCTGCTTCGGGCATGGATGTGTGTGATGTCCTTAGGTTAGTTAGGTTCAAGTGGTTCTAAGTCTAGGGGACTGATGACCACAGCAGTTAAGTCCCACAGTGCTCAGAGCCATTTTAACCATTACCCACGTTTTCTTTTGTTGGTGTTCGTATTATATCCTCCTTTCAAGACATCGTCCAATCCGATCAACTTCCCTTCCAGGTCCTTTGCTGTATCTGAAAAAATCACACTGCCATCGCCAAGCATCAGAGCTTTTACTTCTACTCCCTGAATTCTAATTCCTTTTCCAAATTAATATTTGGTTTCCTTTACCGCTTTTTCAGTATACAGATTGGATAATATTGGCGATAGGCTAGAACCCTGTCTCACTCCCTTCTCAACCACTACTTCCGCTTCATGTCTTTGTACTGTTACCACTACCGTTTCTGTACAAGTTTTAAACAACCTTTCGCTTCCTATAATTTATCTCAGCTGTCTTCAGAAGTTCAAAGGCAGTATTCCAGCCAACATTTTCAAATGCTTTCTCAAAGTCTACAGATGCTATAAACGTCTATTTGCCTTTCTCTAACCTGTCTTCTAAGATGTATGGTCAACATTTCTCGCGTTTTCCAACATTTCTCCGGAACACAAACCTGTGACGTCGCCTTCTACAAGCTTTCCCATTCATCTGTAAATGATTCGTGTAAGTATTTTGCAATGGTGTCTTATTATACTGATAGTTCCATAACGTTAAGATCTCTCAGCACCTGCTTTCTTTGTAATTGGGATTATGATATTCTTCTTTGAGGGTATTTCACCTGTCTCATACATCTTGTACACTAGGTGGAATATTGTTGTCATCGCTCCTAAAGCTTTCAACATTTCTAGAGGAATGTCTGTCCGCTTCAGGGGTCTTGTTTTTTCTTAGTTTTTCTAGTGCTCTGTCACATTCTTCTCACAGTATCATATGTCCCATCTCATCTTCATCTACTGCCTCTTTCCTTTCTCTAATATTGCTTCAAGTTCATTTCCCTTGTATATATTCCTTTCACCTTTCAGTTTTCCCCTCTTTACTTACATTAGTACCGGTTTTCCATGTGTTGATATTCATGCAGCTGGTTCTCTTTCCTCCAAAGGTCTCTTTAATTTTTCTATAACTGGCATCTATATTTCTACTATTTATAGGAACTTCTATAGCACTTTCAGGCAATCTCCTCTTTTAGACGTCTGTATTCTCTTTCACCTGCTTCATTTCAAGCATTTTTATAGTTTCTACTTTCATCAGTTAAACATTATTCTGTGATGTTCAGCATTGTGCTTTTACGTACGCGATCGTCTGCTACTTCATTATTTCATCTGTGAAAGCTACTCATTCATCTTCTACTGTATTCCTTTACCCTGTTTCAGTCAGTGGTTGCTGGAAGCTCTCAGCATTCTCTCTCTGGTTCTTTCAACTTATCCAAGTCCAACCACCTCTTTAATCTCCCACCTTTTAGCAATTTCTACCGTTTTAACGTGCAGTTATAACCAAGAAATTATGCTCAAAATCCACATCTGCCCATACAAATGTCATACAGTTTCAAATCTGGTTGTGAAATCTCTGTCTTCACATTATATAATCAATCTGAAGGCTTCCAGCATCTCGAGGCCTGGTTATGTAATCTTTGTTTTTCCATTATATTTTCAGTCTGAAACCTCGCAGTGTCTCCAGGTCTCTTCCGTGTAAATAACCTTCTTTCATGGTTCTTAAACCAGTTGTTATTGATGACTAAATTACGTTCTGTGTAAAATTCTACCAGATGAGTCACAGACCTCATTTTCCTAATACTCTTCCATCTCTTCCGTTTCCTACTATCGAATTTCACTTCCTCACCGCAATTTAATTTTCCTCTCTCTTATCTGAGTAATTTTCTTTATCTCATTATACATTTTTTCAATCTCTTCATCATCTGAGGAGCTAGCTGACATATAAACGTGTACTAATGTGCCAGGTTCTAGCTTCGTGTTTATCTTGGCTACGATAATACGTTCATAGCGCTATTCATAGTAGCTTACTCGCAATCCTAGTTTTTTATTCATTATTACACTTATCTGATTTTTTATTTATAGTTCTGTACTCACCTGACCGAAAGTCCTGTTCATCCTGCCATCGAGCTTCATTAATTCTCGCTATAGCTAACTTCAACTAATCCATTTCCCTTTTTTAGTTCTCTAACTTATCTTCCCGATTACGGGAACAAACATTCCGCGCTCCAACTCGTAGAATGCCTGTTTTGTCATTCCTGGCGATGATGTCCTCTAGAGTAGTCCCTGCACGGAGCTCCAAATGGAGAACTGTTGTACCTTTGTAAAATTTTACCCAGTCGTTCTACAAATCTAACTGCCTAACGCGGTAGTCAAAACATTTCCTTCGTTCCGTAAATGGGTGGAGTTAAAATATTCTTGTCCACCCAGACTCCGCTAGGTTTCCCATGAGTTCCTTAAAACGCTTCAGCTATATACCAGGATGTATTCTTTAAAAGTATCAGAGCTCATAAGCAAACGTTTCCAGTCCAACTGAGCTACGGCTGTATGGTGTCTTTGACGACATGTATGTCGACGGCAAAGGCTTTCGGTTTTTCTTCCCTGCAGATAAACCAGCGCCCCATTTGAAATGGTGTCGTTCTCAACGAAGCGTTGCGTTGTAAAACCAAAAAAGGAAACGAACAGATCTGTAATTAGAAAGAAACGGTGCATTGAAAAAAAAACCGTGATATGTTTGTTCAACCTAGTAATGTTTGCACCAATCTTGATACTTCCTCCTACTTCACTGGACAAATTTTTGTTCATTCATCCCGTATTTGCATAATATAATCGAAAATGTGTACAGAGGTAAGCAAACTGTTGGTTTCACATCTTTCTCCTCAAATGAGAGGCACTACAATATTACATGCGTAGTCATTTAATAAATTACATCAGTAATTCCACCAACACGATTGCCGCTGTTCATAAACGCATGCATGAATAGCACAGTCGATTACTATTTAGTCAACGTTAAGGCAAAACAATTTTATCAGAATTTTGCTAAATATTCGTAAGTATAGGTGGCCACATAAAAAAATATAAGTTAACGTAAGTTATAAAACAAATTATGTGAGTTGCATGTTTAATTGTTAAATATCAGGCGAGCTATCAGATTTATTTGTTCACGACACAACACCTATGCCTCATTCCATACGGCAAAAAAATAGTGCATTATGCCACAATCTTCAGTTATGTAGAAAGTTTTAAATGCTATATATTAGTCATGAAAACTTATTTTTACATAATTTAAATTTACGGACTGCTGAATCAGAAAGAGCGCCATAAAGAAATCCGTGATATGGACTTCAGATATCTAAGAATAATGTGAAAATGTGCAATACGTTGTATTTATTGATCTTTCACTCTGCGACGGAATTTGCGCTGCTTTAAAGCTTCCTGACAGATTAAAACTGTATACCCGAGCGGTGCTGCAAACCGGAACCTTGTGTATTTCGGGCAACGTTCTTGTCGAGCTTATTTTTTCCTTCTTAGTAAATTTTTAACCAGTAGGCCTGTTTTTAGTAAATTTCTTTAAGCCTGAAAACAAAAATGGAAAGTTAAATTGTATATTACGTGTTAATATCTTCCTCCAAATTTAAATTAATGCTCTTGAAGAAACTAAACTCTTTTCCTCTTTGAAACTTGAAAATGCTTTATCATAACTCGAAAATTTTCTTCTTTGTATGTAAAATTCTTCCAGCTTTTTCTTTATTTTCTACGACTTCAAACCTTCCCACTTTAAACTGAAATTCTTCCTTCTTAAATCCTGGAATTCCTTCATTCCTCGTATTCTTCTTTATTTTTTATTAAGTTTGTTTACATTTTATCTTAACTGATGAGTCTTGAAGGTGGTAAATTAGGTTAAAAAGGAAGCTACTCTTTGACTTTCCTGTCTCCAACATATCGAAGACCGCCGACGGAATTTGTTAAACGTCACTTTCTCTTATTACCGTAATGTGTATCACAGAATGAGTAAACCAAATCTTCACCTACTCGACCGGGTACTTAAAACTTTTTGCATTGTAAAAGGACATCTTGACATTATCGCCAAGTACATCTTAAACATCCTACTTCGTATTTAGGTGTTGGTAAGAAATTTAATTATTTACAAAAAGGAATAGATATTGTGCCAGAATTGGTGAAATCACCCTTACGTAGTTTACAAATGTTTCATCATACTTGTGCTGAAAGTTATTGCTCGTTGGGCAGAGTTGGGTCGTCAGGCACAAAAAAAAGTTTGCTTATCTGGGTTGGTCGTGGTGAGTGAGTAGTTAACGAAGTGTCTCATTAGCCACAACTATTAGGCTTGACATCTGGGAATAATCGTCAACTTTATCTTAAAATGTAGGTCATTTCAGTCGAGTTTGGTGTCGTTTATGACTGGAAGTTTTTTCTCTTGTTTCTTTACAGCACGTAATTCATTTCATCAGTTAATATCGATCAAGTCTTCTAAACAGGAAACAATATCTACGTCGGTACCTTCCAGAAACTCATTCACTCTCCTCTTGCAGTTCTCGATGCTTTCTGCACTGCAAAATATGCTTACTCAGGTCTTTCACCGGTGGTCACATTGATGTCAGTGAACAGGGCAGTCCACAATGTGGGCACGCAACGGTTCCCTGAGCAGGTTTTCTTCCTTCAACGGTCGAGTAGCTGACAGTTAAACTGCAACCGGCGTGATAGCACCAATAACACTCCACAGTCCAAGTGCCGCCTCCAGCTGTGTTCAATCCTACAGAGCGCTCACACGTCTTCAGCACACCCAGTCTTTCAACTGTTCACACCGCCGCCAGCAAGTTACTCCCAAACTACTAGCTCAGCACTCCCCTATATCCCCGCCTACAGCTGCTTACGCATTCTCTTGTGGGCTGGTGTCCTCTGGTAGCCAAGCGATGGATCAGAGACAGACACAGGAAAGATGAAGTCGATACTTGGGTGCCAAGGATATCGCGCACGCATGGCATAGTGATGCTACAGAAAAATGCAAAACGTTAGGTGGGTAGATCAGAGAATTAATGAAAAGGTATTAAACTGAATTCGGGAGAAAAGAAATGTGTGGCCCTATTTGACTAAAAGAAAGGATCAAATGAGAGACACAATCTGAGGCTTCACGCAGTCGTCAATTCAGTATTGGAGGGAGGTGTAGGGTGGTAAAACAATTCAGGAAAACATGAGTTTGAGTATAGGAAGCCTGTTGAAGTAAATTTAGGTTGCCGTAGTTATGCAGAGATGAAGAAGCTCGCACAGGGAGTATTGCTGCATGAAATCAATCTTCGGATTTAAGAACACAAAAACTATAAACGTCTTGAGTTATCACTTATATTGAGGCAAAAATTAAGAATAAATTTACTGGAATTAAACTACAAAGGCTTCCTAAGGATGGTATATATCACAGGTTGTACCTTGCTGGCGTTGTTGTAATCCAGCAATATGCCTCGTCACCGTGGAAGAGAGTGTATTATTGACAACTGAAGTACATAAATACTGTGACAAAATAGATTTCATACTCATGGTTAGCTCAGAAATTGTCATTGTTTCAGACTGGCCATGTAAGGAGTCGACATGTTGGTTCCTGAATGATATACATTCACAGTGCTGACCTCATTTTAATTGCCACAGAAAGCATTAATTTTTCAAAGTATGCTGATGGATAGGTAATGTGTATTGCTTTCGAAGCTGTTTCATTCATTTATTTTTCGTTATTACGGATCTGTGCGTCATTTGGCCTTCCCAGAAATGTAGGTCGTTTCACCTTCAGCCCTGAGGCAACTGATTGATGTAACTAATTCCAGCGATTTCTCAGCGGAAGTTTAATAAAACAATGTAGGTTCTTTCCATGTATGTTGTGATGAAGATCAGGTACCAAGACTTGCACGGCGCATTGATCGTAGGCCGATGTTCTGAAGACTGCTTCCAAAAAATTCTTTCTCTTGCGACAAGAACTGTTTTCATTCTTGTCTAGCACCCACCGATAACTACACACTTTTCGCTCAAGGTTTTATGTGAAATAAGAACAAAACAAGAAAGAATAAAAAATCCGTTTGATTCATCAGTTTACTTACGGATATGTAAATTAAAAAAAAAAAACCTTGGGTTAGTAAGACACACTAGTGCACTCAGTCGTCCGGCCGGTGTGGCCGAGCGGTTCTAGGAGCTTCAGTCTGGAACCGCGCGACCGTGACGGTCGCAGGTTCGAATCCTGTGTGTGATGGCCTTAGCTTAGTTAGGTTTAAGTTGTTCTAAGTTCTAGGGGACTGATGACCTCAGATGTTAAGTCCCATAGTGCTCAGACCCATTTGAACCATTTGAAGCAATCAGTCGTCAATTAAGTGTTCAGTTACACCAATACCTTTAAAGATTTATTGCTGTCCAGTTTCGATGCACGTGATGCTTATTTTGGATGCGATAGTGTCTACAAAATATAGTAGCATTTTTGGCAAATTTTTCAGCAAATGAAATAAATTTTATGTAAGTTGCTTCTGACGACACTTGCACGTCAAAAATGACATCCATCACTTACATTATTAAACAAATTTTTGTATAGGAGAAACTTAAAAATCGCTGTGCATGCTACCTTTTGTTCTCTGGAAAGAGCAGCTGAATACTGGCAACGCCAATAATTATTAAAAGCTACAAAACTAAAAGAAATTTTCATTTTAAAATAATGGCTCTTGCGTAGGATGGAAATGTGCAGAATTAACTGTGCTATTGCTAAAAATGAAAATCAAGCAGCATCATCTTCACCGTGAAAGTCAGCATTTACACTGTAACTGAAGATGCAGTCTGTCTTATTTTATTTGGAGAATAATTTTGGTTTAGAATATCCCCTTTGTTTTCAGTTAAATTGATGTCCTGCAGAGCCACACAAAATGTTGGTGGTTCTCTAGCTGAGGAAATATAAATGAATTTTCACCATGTGATAAAATTATGTGAGCTGAAACCGACTGAGTAACATTAGCGGAGTTGTGTACCCAGAGACAACAATTACCTTGAGATGTCACCACCACACAGGCATAGCCAATCGACTGGGATATGCCAGCTCTGTGCAGTAGCCTCCAGATGGCGTTCCCATACGGGGGCGTCCTTCTCCTTCTGCATCACTTCCTCTGGCGCATCACATACATAAGCCGACAGTTTGGATAGACAACAGGGAATGCCGTCAACTGCAGACTACTTTGCTTCCAACTGCGGACATCGAAATTCATCCATCGAGGAACACCATAACACGACGCGACTGAGGCACTCATTCAGTTCCACACCAGCATTTACACAATACCGGTCAGTGCTTGAGTTAGATCAGACAGTACTCTGAATACTACCTAACGTCGTAGCAAGCTCTATTGCAGAGAACTGCAAGCAGTAACAGCGGGTCTGCAAACATTACTATCAGAGAACTTAACAATATCATGTACTGTCAAGAGACAGCAACGTTAGTTAGATATTGTTGTGTTAGGTTTCCGATATCAGGGTCCACGCACCTAGCGGTACCAAAGTTAAGTAACATTTTGTAACATACTTCTAATAAATATTATTTGTCATTTCTTGTTGTGTTGCAACTTCTTTGTTATAGCACGCCCCATCACGGCAAGTGTAATCATAGTGTGCAATGACCACCGTTAAAGAACGGTAGCAGCGAAACAGTTTTCTGTTGCCGTGGATATTTGAAATGAGTTAATACTAGCATTCAGTTACTACGTTCACAACAAGCGGAGATGGTTACGCTGTCACTCGTTTCACAAAACGAGTATTAAAATGTTTTAACATAGCGGGAAGGAAAAAAAAACTCTGCGTTTGAGAGCTGTTCGTCCGGCTAACGCACAACAAATTTATTTTGTGTTGTCTGTGGTTTCGCGTTTTTGTACAAAAGAAAAACACAGCCCGCACAGCAAAAAATAAAACTAGTATACGATAGCAAGGGAGATAATACTGTATCATAAACGTCGGATGATTAAGCTAGCAACACAGTACGATGTGGGACACATGTAATTTTTTAAAAAAAGAAAGGAAAATTAATTGTTCAGCAGGCAACAACAGTGCTTCCGACTTTTTTACACGAATATTCGACTTTACTGATTGACACGTAACGTGTGATCGTTTGAAAATTTGTAATGAGTGCTTAATGAGTACCCTGTACATTCATGCAAAACGCACCATAAATTTTCACAGTGACTGAGCAGATAACTGCATCACGTACTAATATTACTGACGTGGTCAAATCGTAAAGTTCCTTCCAACCTTAATATCGAGAATTACCATCATGAAAGTAATGCTACTATTGTCTATTGAATATGGGATTCACTGTAAGATTTTCTGAAAGTTCTCCATAATAGTATTGCACTTTTTGTCAGCCGTGGGTGCATGCACTTCAACTAGATTGACATGAAAAATTGTTACGTGGTTATTTTCTTCGTTAAATCCGCATTGGGCAATATATAAAGGTTATTTTTATGTTAAGATATAACAGTTTCTGTACTGCCTTACATTTATACACTAGTTTATTACAAATAATGCACTTATGTATCCCAAAATGCAGTTAAATTGACTAATTAAAGTAAAGCCCTTGAGTGTAGTTATTGCAATCAATAAAAATAAAAAGTTTTGCTCGTCAGCTGTAGGAACGAAATTACGTTTAGACATTTGGATGTGACTGGTGACCTCAAAATCTAAATAAACTACAAAACTCCCAATCTCGGTCTCATTTTAATTTATTTGAACAGACTGTCAGATAACGACTTCATGTCCTCTGCGTCATTCCTTTGTAAAAACTGAACAAGGCTTTACAGATGAATGTGGTTCTTCATTCAAATAAATTACAAAATGATGGAGACTGCGAATTCAACCCTTTAGGAAGGTTATAATTGCTTCATTCTCTATTTTTAATTCTTCATTGGTTTATTTTACTGTGTTTAAGTTTTTCTTCTAAACGTAAACATTTATTGATGGTTTTGTTGAGATTAGTTTCAATTGTGGCTAAACCAATGATAGCTAACCTTCAGAAAGGTAATTAGTAACGTACACTGAAGAGTGTATCCTAAACAACTCACCCAGATTTAGAAACATAATATGTCCATTTTTTTACTAGCGATCTTAATGTCATCTCTGTGAGTGTTCGCTGTTAATAACTTTGAGACAAATGGAACAGTGGAAGCCGAACTTTTTGTAGTTTACTTTAGTGCATCTCACCGCTAGGTGCGATCCGAGAGTCGATTTAATTTGGTGAAGGCAGTGCTTGCTGAGATGTGGTAGTGAAAAGTTCTTGTCGAGATGTCGTAGTAGTGAGTGCTTGTTCCATGTTTTATGCAGTTATTTGATGGGCTAGATAGCAGATGTTGTTCTAATGGAGATGTTGTAATGATTAGAGTGCTTTTCGTCAATATATATGAAGGTAACAAAACTCGGTTTTTTTCTCATTATTTTAATGTCTTGAATAATGCGTCATTACAGGTTCAGTCAACAAAGCATCTGGCTTGTGTTCTTGTATCAGAGTGTAATTCTGGTTTTCTTGCGCAATTATAGTATTTCTATTTTTTAATTACTTCAGTATAAATGATATTTAAAATTTCTTGTCTTATTGAAGAAGAACCGCGCCAGATGCGTACGTTGAATCACACTTCCACACACAGAACAGTTATACTTGTGCTTTGTTGGGTTCGTAGGTTTTATACTTGCTGGGGACTTAATTAATTGATTGTATTAACGGAAATTTTCATTTCATTCTTTGTTGTTGTTCTATGCAGTCAGATTGCGTACTAAAAATAGTCAGGGCCAACCGTTTACGAGACTACGTAATCGGACATACAGCTACGAAAAATAAAAATTATTTGCGTATTAAATAATTAAGCCCCCTTGCAAGTTCTAAGTTCTAGGGGACTGATGACCATAGATGTTAAGCCCCATAGTGCTCAGAGCCATTTGAACCATTTTTTTTTTAGACATCGCTGCTATAAATAGTTTTATCATTTACAAAAGCAATAGCAAAATGGACAGCTTTTCAAATGACGCGAGAATATCATTTCTCAAAAATCTTGCGCTCTCTTTGACATAACCTCTTTCGGAAAAGAGGTTGAATAACACACATCTTCCCCGTGAGCTCCGTTCGTCTATTGGAAAACGTTTAGGAAAAGAACCAATCGAACTAGACAAGCCTATTCAAGCACAGCCACTAAAGAAAAGAAGATGTGATTTTTGTGACAGATCAAAAGATAGGAAGGGGAATGCTTTTGTAGTAAGTGTAATCGTTCTATATGTGGGGAGCGTAAAGTTATTACATGCCCTGGCTGTAAAGAACTGAGATGTGATAAATTGTGCCAAATATGTTTTTTCAGGGCTGTATGTGATCGTTTCCAGGATAACATTATACATTTATTATTTGTTCCTATTACATCACGTGTACAAAGACATTTATTATTGAGAACTTTATATTTCGAAACTGCTGACACTATAATTATTTTCTACAGTTAGTAAGAGATGTTTCTCATTTAGTTCCTATCTTTAAAATTTCTAAAGCACTCAAGTTCCTAGTTGATGACTGAATCTATTGATTTTTACTATGTTTTCAATAATATTTCTATTAAGGTACTTTTTTGTAATCAAGATCCTATTTTTTCCAAAGTATTCTATATTCTTACTTATTGACTATAAAAATAAAAAAGACTTGTTGTTATAACACACATTATGTGTGTTTAATTGATAATAAAACTTTTTACCATTATTCATTTTTTATTTTACCCCGAAAAATCGATATTTGAAGGGTAGGGTCTGACCCAACCCCACCTTACCGTTTATGTCAGGAAACTTCACCTTACCGTTAGAGGGTTAACTGTGCGATCAAAAGCAATCTGGTTCCTTTCAGATCTGGCTGGTATTTGTGAACATTCTTGTAGTGAGTCAAAGGCGCTCGTTGATATTTTGCTACTGGGCTGCATGGACATGGTTTGTGGCGAACGAGCGTTGTAAGCTGATTTTGACTTGGCACGTTACTTGCTAGCGTGGCTGGGTTGTTAATGTATGCAAGCCCGTGGTTTCTGTGAAATCATTCTTTAAGATACCCGACTCACGCAAACTTCTTCATTGCTCGCCATATCCTGGCATATTATCTATTCAAAGCTCGCCTGCCTTCCTTAATTCATTGGTGGTTTGGTGTTTAACGGTATCAGTGCTTGCCAAATTGGTTTAGTTCATTGGCGTTTTGTATTTTTTTAGGGTACTGTTTAACTCTTTCGTGGCTTGTCAGACTTTTTTTATGGATTACATTTAATTAGAATAGTGTTTAATTGTGATTATATGTGTTTGTTACAGGACAGTTTAGCCACTATTTAATAACTCGATCAGATAATGGCCTTGGCGCAGCGGTAACACTGGTTCCCGTCAGGTCACTAAAGTTAAGCGCTGTCAGGCTAAGTTAGCACTTCGGTGAGTCACCGTCTGGATCTGCCGAGTGCTGTTAGCAAGGGGTTGCACTCGGCCCTTGTGAGGTCAGTTGAGGAGCCACTTGACCGGGAAGTGGCGGCTCCGGCCACTAAAACTGACAACGACCGGGAGAGCGGTGTGCAGACCCCATGCTCCTCCGTACCCGCAGCTGGTGATGCCTAAAGCGGAGGATGACACGGCGGCCTGACAGTAGCATGGGGTCTTCATAGCCTGTTTGGACGGTGTTAGTTTTTCATTTATCGAATCAAGAGGAGTAGTATGTTTTGGTTGGTATTGTGGCATTCACAAAATTATTTTGCAAATTTCCCATACGTCTGTGGAAAAGGTACCTATTTATGGTGAGACAGCTGGCAGGTTGATTACTTGTCGCTAGCTCTTTTCCGAATTGGCAGCCCGAGTAACAATTATCTTGATTCCATCTGCATCTTCAGGGGCTATTGCGACTGTTTATTATAACCTTCGAGATGGAGCGTTTGCCTTGATTTGATGCTTTATATTTCAGTTGTTCGTGATTTAATGCAGTTGTTTTTTCTAATCATAATCAACACAGTCTAGATGCCGCCATTAGTATGAGTTTAACCCTAAGCTCTGGTCGGTCATTGCGCTGCTAAAACTCCCTGTGTGTGTAAGCATGATTATCTTCGTGGCCAAGAGGAGTCTACTAGTATCAAACATGGGCCTTAATTTAAGGGATAAATACCTGAGAATGTGTGTTTGGAGCACAGCATTGCATGGACTGTCGAAAAACCAGAACAGAATTCAATCAAAGCTTTTGAGAAGTGGTGCTACAAAAAGATATTGAAAATTAGGTGAACTGATGAGGGTCTCTGCAGAATCTAAAAGGGACAGGATGGTAGGACAGCTGTTAAGACGTCTGCCGTCCTCCACCCTCTGTTACGAGGCCGTTGGCTGAATGAGGGTGACTTCTTATGCTGGAAACCTTCGGAAACCATTGCCGACGATTTTTATTCAAATTTTAAGCGGTGGTGGGTTTGGAACCTGGAAGTGAGGATGTTTTGACTGCTAATCAAAGAGTGAGTGTAATGAATAGGTGTGTAGTGTAGTATAATGCTTTTGTTGGATGATGACAGTGATGAGAGAAGGGCGAGGGTGAAACTCGTTGCCGGCACACAGTCTGTTCCTCTCGAATAGTACCAATGGGCCCACCGAGCTTATCATTCCCGTCCGACTGACGGATCACCATCAACAGCGTCACATGGCCTCACTTCATGAGGCACTGCGGAAAGATTTGGTGTTTAATCCACAACATTGGCACAAAGACTAGTGATCTTCAGCCGGCGGGACTCGAACCGACATACTTCCGAGTCGAGCACCATAGCACAAATGTGAGTTAGCGACCTCGGCTGAGGAGGTGGGTAATAGGACATGATAACTATACCATCAGGTTTCAATGTTTTTGTGCAAAACAACGCATCCTGCTAGATAGAAAACATCTTGTACGACACATAGCTAAAAATTTACTTTGACAACAGCTGTTTCCACTCATTAATGTATAACATCCACCGTGACCATATTAGTTAGATCGTCAAGGTCACTGTGGCTCTTTCATCCACAGGGTTTGGCGGTTTTTAATCCATGACATACCGCCTTTTAGCAGTGTCTTGTTTTGTTTTATTTAGTTTTGACGGTCAACGAATGTTGGATAAAAATATTCCGAGCTTTTCCGCTCTAATGTTTTAATCATGTGTTCACCTGAAGATGTGACTTTTAGTGGCTTTTAGTGCCACGGAACAGGTAGTGATCCAGTAATAAAGGACTAAATAAAGCTGAAGCGGTTTTAACATGGTGTTTAAGTGCGCTTCTATTTCACTTTAAGAATGTGTTTGCAAGCCAACTTCGTAATTTTGTTCTGTAGTGCTTTTTTGCAGTTACGTTTCTTTGGCACTTCATAACCATCGTTAGCTATATAGTCCTTGTAATCCAAAGCCAAAATAAAAAAGAATAAAAAATACATAAATGACAACATAAGTTCTCATGATAAAGCTGAAACTTCGATATATACACTGAAATAGTAAAAATGGTATAAAAATACCTATTTTTACTTACACTGGGTTTCTCCAATGCTAAGAAGCACGTGGGACAATAAGTTTCCTCCAGCTATTCTCGATCAACTGTCATATTTTCAGTTTCCTCCCAATTCATGTCCGTGCATTGAATATCCTTTGCTAAAGTTTGTTACCAGGTGTTACAACGTCTTCCTCTACTTCTGTATCAAACCGTTGGTTGCCACTATAGTACTAATTTGTGGATTCTTCCAACTTTCATGTGTAGAACATGCCCTGCAAGCTTCAGTCCTCTTTTGGCAGGCTGCAAAGACCACTTCTTCAGCACTTCATCAATTGAAACGTGCTCGCGATAACTGATTTCATAATTCGCCCCCAAAATCATTGGTGAAAAACAATGAAGTTGTGTGCTGATGTTATTAACATTAGACGGATGTTGTTATTAAGTCTCGGTATGCCAAGAATAGCCACTGTAGCTTCCGTGAAATCCCTATTTGTTTTCAAGCTCAGTAGTTCATTCTACAAAAACATGAAGGCGACGCCGGAGCATCGATCACTGTGGGCCCCTTGTGACGTCGGCGTGGCTGGCGCAAGCCCTCGGCCGCCTATGTTGGCAACCACCTGCCTACTAGATAGGACGATCGCCCTCACCCGACACGCCGCTATGAGCGGCCCAGCTTTGAAATGCTGATGCGGCTCCCCATTGTCCCTCGTGACTTTGCTTTGCCTGCAGAACTGAATCAATCGGAACGGCAAGAAAACTCCTTATTCACTGCACTATACCTGTAAAACTGACGCAAACCTAATTAATAAAGCTCAACAGATAAAATTTTTCCGACATTCCCCATTGTACGTTACAGGCCCTCCGCTGTTCCTTATCTATATAAGCGATTTAGGAGACAATCTGAGCAGGCATCTTAGGTTGTTTGCAGATCATGTTGTCGTTCATCATCTAGTAAAGTCATCAGAAGCTCAAAACAAAAATATCTGTATAGTGCGAAAATTGGCAGTTGACCCTAAATAACGAAAAGTGTGAGTTCATTCACACGAGTGCTAAAAGGAATCCGTTAAATTTCGGTTACACGATAAATCAATCAAATCTAAAGGTCGTAAATTCGACCAAATATCTGGGAATTACAATTACGAACAACGTTAGGTGGAAAGAAAACAAAAAATGTTAAGTGGAGAAGGCGAACCCAAGGACTGCGATTTGTTTGCAGAACATTTAAAACATGCAACAGATCTACTAAAAGGGCTGCCTACACTACGCTCGTCCGTCTCTTTTGGAATACTGTTGCGCGGTTTGGGCTCCTTGCCAGATAGAATTAACAGAGTTCATCGAGAAAATTCAAAGAAGAGCAGCACATTTTGTATTATCGAAAAATAGGGGAGAGAGTGTCATTGATATGATAAAGGATCTGGGGTACACATAATTGAAACAAAGGCTTCTCTCATTGCGGCTGAATCTTCTGAAGAAATTTCATTCACCAACTTCCTCCTCCGAATGTGAAAATATTTTATTGGTGCCGACCTACATAGAGAAAAATGATCATCATAATAAATTAAGGGAAACCAGTGCTCGCAGGGAAAGATATAGATGTTAGTTTTTTCCGTGCACTGTTAGAGAAGGGAATAAAATAGAATTATTGTGAAGGTGGCTCGATGAACCCTTTGCTAGGAACTTAAGTGTGCTTGTGGTTTTCAGAGTATCCACTTATATGTAGATGCAGTATTCCTCCATAAAAGGGACTCTGGCATGGCCTGATTCTGTCCTGGCACTGCACTACTGTTCTAAATCTCGTTTATAACTTAACTCATTACAGGTCTGACAAGTATCCAAGATAAATCTTGCTCCATCACGATAATGCACGCCCACACACGTCCCAGAACACAGGAAAAAATCACTAAAATACGCTATGGCCCACACCTGGCAACCTCAAACTTCCATCTGTTTGTTTCACTTAGATTCCTTGCGCCATACACACTTTGAAAATTATGAGAGCATAATTCTTGTTATGAAAACATGACTTAGAGCACAGAAACAGAGGTTATATCTATAGGGAATACACAGCGATAGCGAATGGTGATTTGAGACGGTTTAGAAAAGTTGTACGTCTAAAAGAAATGTTGACTAACACCCTTACCAAATCCGAACTGTAAATAACAAGTATTTTTTGAGAAAACACATTGCGGAGCATTATTTATTTAACAACCTGTTAGGGTAGTGTCTAAATAAAATTTCATATAGATAATTTAAGCACTAACTCTGTATCACTGTAACATTTACTTTGATTTCTTAACCATTATCCCAACCACACAGTAAACTTAATTCAAGACACTAAAACTAACAGTCGCGTTTGGCTTTTGATAACTCCTTTCTCACATTAAGAAAATTAAAAAATAGTTTCAGAAGAGTATGTATTTAAATAACGCCCCGTGTTTTCTGACCTTTCCGAATAACAAAATTGTTAACAAGCTAGACACTAACGCGTCACAGGTGATTCTCCAATGTAAAATGCCTTTAAAAAATACAGAGTACAGTGCTTTGCTTTACAAGAGTCAGCTACCTACATCTTAATTGCCTCTGAGGATGACGCACGCAGTACGAAAGGCACAACAGTATGCTTTAGCCCAAGGCCTACTTCGCAAAATCTGATGTCAGTCTGGATGCCATCCATTATCTTGTCGAAAACGTGCATCGAAAAATCAAAATGGTTCAAATGGCTCTAAGCACTACGTTAATTAAGAAATGGTTCAAATGGCTCTAAGCACTATGGGACTTAAAATCTGAGGTCATCAGTCCCCTGGACTTAGAACTACTTAAACCTAACTAACCTAAGAACGTCACACACATCCGTGCCCGAGCAGGATTCGAACCTGCGACCGTAGCAGCAGCGCGGTTCCGGACTGAAGCGCCTAGAACCGCTTGGTCACAGCGGCCGGTCCGAAAAAGCAATTTGACAAAAAGTACCCATGGTTAAAATAGTTTGTTATCTTTTCATTAATGTGAAGTAGTTTCCTGAAATTTATGAACTGCACTGCAATGTTTTATCCAGGATTAGATACTCGCTCTTTTTTTTTTTTTTTTTTTTTTTTTTTTTTTGTAACTTCGAAATAGCAGACATGTGGGAACGGTTGATAGTATAGGTCTTAACGTTAAATAACTTCCCCATATGGGTCGACATGTGCTATTGTATAATCTGTTAAACGCAGAACGGTGAAGAACATTACATGTGGTGTATGACTATTACTTTCAATACGTGTTAAGACAAGAACACGGTAACGCTAATTCTGCGAAAATAATTGTGAAAACATTGTAATTATTTAGAGGAAGAATAAACAATATGCCGTAATGTCTGTGAACAGTAAATTGTGCAATAATTCCAGAGGTCTTCTTGGTAAAATGTTGAACAATAGCGGGCATTAGATTTCTACTTCTTCTCTCGATGTAACTGAGAGTATACGCTTAATTAATATTAGTGCTGTTATATACAGGTCTGTATAGTAAGGGAGGTGAATAATATATGTATTAAGCATTAGTTTTGTGATTGTTTGTGTAATAACAGCACTCTCCGTGTCAAATATTTAAGCATTTTCAGATTTTACGACAGCAGCTTCGAGAAATAACATCGCTGGGGTGCAACAATACCCCACAATTACGGGGCAAATTTTATTTTCTTTGAATTGTGAGAAAAGCGAGCAGTTCTGCGGAAACTAAATTATACATTCTAATTTTCAGCATATTAATGAATGAGAGCAATATACAGTAAGTTAAAGTCAGCTTTCAGATTCTTGATGAGTATTCCTGCAACAAGCTCTGGCCTGTACTTACGTAACAATAGAAATAATTTCATTAAGAATTATATTCATTAACTTTATTCGAAGCTCTAAATCATTAAGAAAGCAAAAAATGCAAATTCAAAGATTTTGAACAGAATTAACAGAAGGAACAATTTTTTTCCATTCTTGTTATTGACTATACGACTCTCTACTACGTACGTGCATTTACGATAGCATCTAAAAGGTCATATGAACACGTAAAATAAAAGGATAATAGTAGAGGGATGGTATGGTTGCCCCATCGTATTATCCCGTCTGTACAAAAAGTTTCAAGACTGAATTAATAAGAAGAAAACTTAAGATTGAGGTTTAAATGCTTCATGTGTTCTACACTGTCTCACCCTCACTTGAGTACAATGCACAGAACGTTCATACAGCCATATGAAACTGACACAGGACGGGCCTCAGAGAGCTGCCAAAGATGGCGACCAGTTCGGGCGCGGACATCCGAGGGAGCAACGGGGAAGAGAGAACACATTACAAGCAGCGCCAGGCGGGCGCGGACGGCAAAGAGAGCACCCAGCACCCTCCGGGCATAAATACTGTACAAGATCTTCCAATACGGCAGTCTCAGGTAGCACCTGAAGAAGGCAACGAGTTACGTGGCCGAAATATTGTGCTAGAGCTACACAAACATCCGGCAGTAGACCCGATTATTCCACATGTCACGATCTCGCTGGGAAAGCCTGAAGAGTTACATCAGTATTACCGTTTTCACTTTGAAATTGGTAACTGTTAAATTTTCTTCCAAAAACTGAGCAGTGCGGTGAGGAACTACTTGTTCAGTATGAATAAACCGCCTCAGGTTGGTTCAAAAGTATTCACCAGCTATTCTCTTACCCTTTGTAAGGTGATTCACAGTCGTATCCCCCTACAACTGACTAAGTCAATTCACAGGTAGGCAGAACTCTTGGGCATACAGCCTTCACCAGAACGAGGCCTAGTAAAATATTTCAGGTTCAAACGTACGTTCGTGTCGATGACAGCTTTATTTAAGACAATCAATAAGAAAAACTCTCAGCAAAATTCATTTCCGTGATTTTAGCAGATCGAATGTGATATTCAAAATTAACACGCATGAAACACACAGTCCAATCTGGGACACTTGAATGTATGATCTCCCAATTCTAGAGTAGAGATGTAGAAAAGTGTTACTATTTCCTTGAGCATAACAAAATATTAGATAATCGATCAAAGGAAACGAGTTTCGACATAGTCGTAGTAATGTTTTCCAGCGATCCAGAAATTATTTATTTTATTATAAATCGAGTCACGGACCACGAATATTTATTAACCATATTATTAACTTCGGTCAACAATGACCGTCTTCAGACCTGAGAAAACGTAGTGTGCTACACAGTTCACACAGTGACACGAATCGTGTAATATACTAAGTGTACTCAGATCTCAAGGTGGTCCATGACTGGATTTATAATAAAGCGCGAAAGGAAACGTCGGCACAGAGCGTAGCCTGTTGCCCAGCCTAATAACAGTTTAACAACAATGCTTTTGTCTGTATAGTGTTGTGAGGTTGAAATCCACTACCGGCTGTTATAATTTAGCCTGAGTGAATAGCAAACTATGATTCCAGTATTATTGCCCTGAAATTATCCCCCTTTGTACGAAAATTCACCCATGAATGAACAACGCGAACTGACTGTAGTTAATGATATAGGAGGTAGTAAACAAACTTTCACAGCGCAACGGACTGCAAAATAAAAGGAAGATAAACTGCAAGCAAGGTTTTCAGCCAACCTGATGCAGCCTCTCAGTATAAATGCCTCTCTCTTGCACAAGAGAAGCGTGATGTACAGACGTAACTGCACACAATAGATGCGCAGTCTAGGGTGCGTTGCTACGCTTCGCGAGGCTCCCCGCGGCGGAGGTTCGAGTCCTCTCTTGGGAATGGGTGTGTGTGTTGTCCTTAGCGTGAGTTTATGTTAGATCAAGTAATGTGTAAGCCTAGGGACCGATGACCTCAGCAGTTTGGTCCAGCAGGAACTTACCACAAATTTCCAAAAAAATTGCACACAGTGTTCAAAAAATGGTTCAAATGGCTCTGAGCACTATGGGACTCAACATCTGAGGTCATGAGTCCCCTAGAACTTAGAACTACTTAAACCTAACTAACCTAAGGACATCACACACATCCATGCCCGAGGCAGGATTCGAACCTGCGACCGTAGCGGTCACGTGGTTCCACACTGAAGCGCTTAGAACCGCTCGGCCACACCGGCTGGCGGTACACAGTGTCTTCTAAATGCTAACGATAAGAAAATGGATCGTAGAAATACAAAGTCTCGTACCATTCATTGCTGAAGCATGTGCCTTGAAATTCTCCGCAACTCATACTTACATTGTTTCGCTGAAGGCATTTCAAAGTATTACTAATTCTACTGAAGGCAATTCGTTTCAAATATGTAGCACTCATCCGTGGCATTAGCATGAACAAAGATAAGTGGACAAATGTGTATATGAGCATAAAAGATCGTGGGATTGAAAAAGACTTCGAAGGGGAAATAGTGCGTCAGATATGTTAAATTTACTTCCGTTATTATTCACAAAGTAGACAGGCAAATTAATGAACACCATACACAAGTATTTTTATATGCGTAGTGTATGGTTTCACTTTTCTGATGAGGTTGCGAAAAAAGTTATAGATTTTTGCATGTCTGTAAAAAGCAGAGAGATAAACAAAGAAAAATTGAAAATAACAATGGACAAATTGCTGGCGCAAATCGCTTACCGTACTTACTGTAACAATTTCGTAGTTCCAAATGCGTTAGTTTTTCGTGACACTTCCGCGTCATCTATAGAGATTCGACAATATGAAGAAGTGCAATAGAAAACGGAAAAAATATTGTTGGTTGTCACCTCTTATTCCTTTACCGAAAAAAACGTAAAGAAAATGGAACTGAGCTATGATACAGTGGCGAAAAAGCACAATAGCAATGTTCTTCATATCTTTAAGACAACTTCAGCTCCTGGTATCAAATTGTTAAGATGTCTGAAAGTTTCGTATACAAAGTTTCACGGTGCTTCTGAAGGTGATCTTCCTGCAACAGCAAAGTAATAACATTCAAAATACGCTAAGCGCTATGCCGGCTAAAATGCGCCTTCCTAAAATCACGGAACAGCTACAGGAGATGTTGCGGGCGGAATTTTCGTTCTGCGGATCCGAACGCTCGCTCCACAGTTTTTATACTCTATGTGCCAGACTGCTCTACCTTGAGCAAAGCAACGTCATTGGCTGACAAAGTTCTTCCCTCATAGTACTACATCAAGAAATGCTTCTCTTTGCACATCCATAGACTTCTCTAGCAAACTAAAACATGGTCTGTTAAGGGATTTCAGTCATTCGAGCGGTTCGCAACTCGCACAGTGATATATAAGGTGAAAAACATTTATAAGAGTTGGTTTCCAGGATAACAATGCTTGGAAACAAGATGCCCAATCACAAAAGATGCTTAACTAGAAAAGTGTGGAGGTTCTGTCACTATTGTATATAGCACATCTCTCCCAACACGCATCTGTTTACCTTAACCTCTGAAACAGTAATCAAATATTCAACGCCAAATATGCAGAGTTGTCATTATCAATACTGTAACAGTTTGCTTCGTCGCTCTCTTTGTATTAGAAAACATGCGAGTACTGTACTTCTTAAAACAAAGATGCTGCTGCAGTGCTGTGAGGTGGCACATCTCTACAGCAGTGGTGACTCTTGCGTCTCAGCGTTGCCAGTGTTGGCAGATGTCGGATGGCGACTGAGGCAGTACAAGGCCGGCGGTTACGAGCCATTTGGGGGAGTTCTTCTGGAAGGCCGGTCCGCGTGGTCGATAGCCGCTACGTGCCTAAATTGCCGACGCCGCCGCGTTGGAAGGGAAAATTGACTTTCTAAGGTACTCTGGCCATCTAGCGAAGTGAGCAGCCACCATAAACGCTAAACGTCCCAGAAACCAATGTGGGAATGTACTCGTATGTACACACTTTGTACGGGGTCTAACACATGTCAGAAACCTACTCTGCGGAGACGAATTGTTATCCAGGAACAACCCTTATTCTTATTTTTTTCTTTTTTTACTCTTCCGTTGATTCTTCATTTATTTCCGATTCTTTTTATTTCCTTGTTACACACTTATTTTAAGTTTTCTAAATGGTTTGATGTGGCAAGCCACGAATTCCTCTCCTGTGTCAACATTTTCATCTCAGCCCCACAAATACTACACAGAAAAATAAGGATTGTGCATACACTCGAGCAAACAGAAATATAGACGCATGCTAGAACGGAGTTACGTAGCATAAGGTTTTGACAGAATTTTAGCATAGTATTTGATGACATAGAACGGTATAAATGTAAGTAAGTGTCCAGACAGTCTGGAGTTACATATGTGTAATTATATGACAACTTACAACCTCGAAGAATTTGTGAATGTTTTAAATTTCAATGCTTGTTAAGGTTTGTTTTAAATTAATGAATTCTGTTTATAAAATGACTCACCATGTAGCATGACGTAAGGATTAACACATTTGTGTGTATGAGGTGAAATACATATACGAGGGTTGGAACTCTAATAGTGGAAACGGGTTATACACAATGCTGGTGACTACTCTGAAGGTCAGGAAAACTTTGAAACACGTATCTATTTTGTACGAGCTGTAAATAAATAGTTGTCACTATTGAAGTTCCAACCCTTGTATAACACACCGAGTGAGGTGATGCAGTGGTTAGCACACTGGACTTGCATCCAAGAGGATGACGGTTCAAACCCGCGTCCAGCCATCCTGTTTTAGGTTTTCCGTGTTTTCCCAAAAACAGCTTCAGGCAAATGTCGGGATGGTTCCTTTGAAAGGGCACGGCCAAAATTCTTTCCACATCCTTCCCTAGTCCGATGAGACAGATGACCTCGCTGTTTGGTCCCCTCCTCCAAATCAAGCAACCCACCGACCAATTTGCATAACAACAATTTTAAGCACACAAACAAAAGATATACCGGGTGATCAAAAAGTCAGTATAAATTTGAAAACTGAATAAATCACGGAATAATGTAGATAGAAAGGTACAAATTGACACACATGCTTGGAATGACATGGGGTTTTATAAGAACCAAAAAAATACAAAAGTTCAAAAAATGTCCGACAGATGGCGCTTCATCTCATCAGAATAGCAATAATTAGCATAACAAAGTAATACAAAGCAAAGATGATGTTCTTTACAGGAAATGCTCAATATGTTCACCATCATTCCTCAACAATAGCTGTAGTCGAGGAATAATGTTGTGAACAGCACTGTAAAGCATGTCCGGAGTTATGGTGAGGCATTGGCGTCGGATGTTGTCTTTCAGCATCCCTAGAGATGTCGGTCCATCACGATACGCTTCCGACTTCAGATAACCCCAAAGACAATAATCGCACGGACTGAGGTCTGCGGACCTGGGAGGCCAAGCATGACTGAAGTAGCGGCTGAGCACACGATCATCACCAAACGACGCTCTTCTGTCGGACATTTTGTGAACTTTGTTTTTTTTTTTGTTCTAATTAAACCCCATGTCATTCCAAGCATGTGTGTCAATTTTTACCTCTCTATCTACATTATTCCGTGGTTTATTAAGTTTTCAAATTTATACTGACTTTTTGATCACCCGGTATAATAGTACGGCACCATATCTCCGGCACATACCGATATGTGCGATCAACGCGGCAGTAGTGACACTTGGTAGCTATACCTTTGAACATGTGTTGTTTGATCAACCCGGGAATGACAAAGATCTTTACGAGTAATGACAACAGTTTTTGTTTATATAAGTAAGCCATTCTGCAGTAGTTATTTTAAAGTGGTGACGAATATAGGACGGTTTTCTTGTTGGTATTTTTTAAGAATGTAGGAGTACACACTTCGAAATATCTAACAGCCGGAATCAGCTAATCGTCGTGTAAATAACAGTGGTTGAGCGATCGTGTCTCCATGCATGCTTATGGGTGTGTGTTCGTGTGGTGTGGGGGGGGGGGGGGGGGGGGGAGTAAAATGGTTAAGATACGTAGAGTGGTAGCTGTAAATTTGTGTTCTTACATTATGTTAACTGTTCATATATTTTGGTAAAATGGAAATGAGCGTTTGGCGTCATTGGTCGGCAGCCTTGGTGCAGGTCTTATTACATTCGACGCCACAATGGGCGACCTGCGCGCCGGATGGGGATGAAATGATGATGAAGACTACACCCAGTCCCTGAGTGGAGAAAATCCCCGACCCAGCCGGGAATCCAACCCAAGCCCTTAGGACGGCAATCCGTCACGCTGATAACTCAGCTATCGGGGCGGACATATATTTATGGTGATGGTCGTATGAGTCCCTATTGTTACCACAGAAACGACAAATTTATTAATCAATACATAAACATTTACAATCATGAAGAATAATTTACTCACGCCCTGGGTAGTGCGTAGCGCCCAGCTTCGCTCTAATGATAGTACCGATCCGGGAAAGACTCCAAGAGACAACAAAAGTGATGGGGACCCATCCTGATCTGCGGCAGCTTCTCCACCTCCCACAACTCACCCGACATATAGACGCACTTCAGCTGCCAATTAAGCTGTGTTACAGTTTACCAGTGAGAGACGACAGCAAGCTATAGGGGTCCTTTTCCATCCCAAATAACTTCCTTGATACGATAATGACTACACCACTTGTCAGAATTGTGACTGTTGGCTAGTGGGACGCGGTTTTCGACGTAATCGTACCATGCATCAGCGCGTACAACCTGTACGGCGGTCATCATTTGACTCGAGAGTCGAATTTTTGACAGCTTCAAGCGCCAAGGTGCAGTGGTCCTGAGGCCATGCTACTTGCGTTCCTTGCTACGTGCGGGCAGCAGACGTACACATGTCAGGTGTTGGCGAGGAGTTGGTGCTGGACAGTGTGACTGACTGTTCATCGGTTGTTATTGCCAAACATTGTATTGGCGGGAGACCAGTCTATTCGTTGTTGCAGTTCCTCATAGTCGACGGCGACCACTGTGATCGACATTTTGTTATCCGTGATAGTTGATTCTCACTTAGGCGACTGTACCCGGATCGATTCAGTCTTCAAGCATGGTGCTTCAGGTGTCGAACAACCACGACATGGTCGCGATCAATTCCGCAGGTACCACGCGTCTTGCTAGTGCTGCAATTTCACTGATCTCACATTTTATGGACCGATATCTTCTATGCTTACAGATTACTTTTAAACTGCTGATAATGACTTCTCTTTTGCAATGTAGCGTAAGGTTACATCTACTGTCGAATCGCGATACCCACAAACTTATGCTTTATGCCCACAGCCAAATTAAGCATGCGCAGTGCTCAGATCGTTGAGCCAACATTTTCTTTGCAACCATGAAAACATTTCTAACGGCTTCGTTATAACCGAGGAAGGGAACTGTTATTAGGTTAGGTTAGGTTAGGACAGTATGTCCATGGCCAGAAATTTCGGGCGCTGATAACCGCGCAGTTGAGCGCCCCACAAACCAACCGTCATCATCATCATCATCATTATTATGGCCATAAATTTTACAGCTTAATGTGTAATCCTATTTTTGTGTGGTAAGTTCCTATGGGACCAAACTGTTGAGGTCATCGGTCCGGAGGCTTACACACTACTTAATCTAACTTAATCAAACTTACACTAAGGACAACACACACACCCATGCCTGAGGGAGGACTCGAACCTCCGACGGGGAGAGCAGCGCGAATTGTAACAGGACGCCATAGACCAAGCGGCTACCCCGTTCGGCATATAATCCGAATTGAAAATTCTTTGGTCCCACTATAAACATTATTATCTGTGGATAAGACCATTAGGAGTATGCAAAGTACTCAGAGAGAAACACACTGCTTCTTTTGTGGCCATATTTCTTTCACTCTCTGGCTGCGGGCTGTCTTTCTCTCCTCAGACCGTGTTGTCCCGGGTTGCTTCTTTGGTTTTTCCTCTTGGTCAAGTAGTCATTTGTAAATTTTGGACCCGAAAATTTCGCGGTTTTGAACACCTTCTGGTGCAGTTACCGCCAATTTCAGATCAGTTTTGACCTCACCAATCCATTTTATCGCGTGCGTTTCGGCTTCACTCTTGTTGACAAAGAATTTGACTACTTGTTTTGTTAAGCCTTCCTGGGTTTATTCTTTTAATGTGTCACGACCCGCGATTTTTTTTTTTTTTTTTTTTTTTTTTGCTTTCCTCTTCCTCGATGTTTTCAGTGTCTGTTTTCGTGTTCAAAATTAGAGCTTCTGACTCATGGAGGCATTCTGGTTTAATTGGTTTAATTACTGTATAGTTTTTTGTGCTTGGTGATACGTTTACTGTAGTAGATCTTTTGGGTAAGTCGATAAGCAGTTTCCAACGTTCGGCTTCTCGTTTTAATTCCATTTCCTTTTGTTTTCGGTCCACTTTCCCGAGTGGTCTCATCTAGAAATTTAAACAAGGAAACTCTTTTTAGTTTTAACATATTTTATCTCTATGAATTTTGGTGCTTGTTTGTTGCACATCACGTATTCTATATTTTCAAAAGATATCTGGGGAACGATTTATTCTGCAGTTTCTTTCGAAATTTCAGTCTGATTTTCGTCTGATAAAGTGTCACTTGTTACAGTTGCTAAATTGTCTGCAACCGCTCGCCAGACTATTGATAACTTGCCTCTACATAAAGTGATTTACTGATCAATTTTGAGGTTTGATTTCTGTTTCTGCCTTCTTGTATCACTTTCTCAAGGCACCGGCTGAAAAGCATTGGAGGCACCCCATCTCCTTTTCCCTGTTTTGATTTCGAAAGGATTTGAGATGTCCCCCATAAGATATATGTAATAAAAGTCAAAGGCTAATTTTTTAAATTTATAATTTTTTTCATCGCTTACTCATGACAGCTGAGCAGGCTGTTGTAGAAATTTGTCCTTTTCTGCCTATATCCCAGTAAGCTTGAATTATAAATTGAGATTATTTGGGAAAAGAATTCCAGTTTGTGCAAGCGTCTAATAACAAATCAAAATCTCCCGCAAGCCTCGATCGGGACCGGGTGAATGTATGTATTTTCATTTATTACTCTGACGTTGTCCATTGTCCCATCCCGAAAGTCATGCGCTTACGGACAGTAGTAGTTACTTGTAACTACGCCTTTCAAAGCTTCGGCGATAGCCCGTCGTAGCAGGAAAACTGTACATATCGAGGAAGTCATCGATTTTACCTTCTTCCTCATTTAAATAGATTCACGAACACACACTAAGCCATCGCATTTTTATGTAAGGTGTATTGTCCCATAAACTAAATAAAAATAGCTCCACTTGCCAGATTCCGACAAAACTTTTTGGGAGGCAATTTACAGAAGTGACAATTCTGTCCCGAATATTTCCAGTTACGGTTTGCCCCTCTTTCAACTTCCTGGGATTTGGCTAGAAGTAAGCCAGCTCCGCAATGTACGCCTCAAACAGCCTTCCCTACTTTTCTAAGTAACCTCATTTAAACGAGTAAAGACAATATATAGCTGAAAACCCGTTTGCTCCACTTCTACTTTAAACGCTACAACCAGTCGTCCTACCCACGTACTTTCAAAATGAAACATTCCAAAGGTAAACACGTAAATAAAAAGAAAATTATAAAATTAAAATAATATCGAGGTGTACACGTTAAATTCGAGAAGGTTTAGTATGACAATCCGAATAATGGCTTTTTCAAGGTAGATTCCCATTGCCTTTCTCGTAAGCTGACATAATTTCCGTACATGTATAGCTAGGGCGATATTTCACAACAGTTACGCGTCGCTGTGATGGCTTCGCTGGTTAACGTGAACGCAGATAGAGAGCGCGTCAAACAGCAAGCTTTACGACGACCATAAAGATAATATCGTACTCACTGCAGAGGCCTCGTTTGCTGCTGCCGGAACAATGGAAGCCTTGGTGGCTGTTCTGAGTAATGTTCTGTGATCATACTTTGCCTGCGAATATCGGCAGCCTTTATCTACCAACTAATATACAGATTGCTGCCCTAAAGCTGTGCAACGCCGCCTCTCCCTCAGGCAGTTCACGAAAAGTAAACTTTATTGAAGTTTAAACTCCGTACAGTGGATATGCTACTTCCAGATGAGTACACGGAAAAACTGTTCTTACTTCTTAATATAAAGTACCCGCCAGGGTAGCCGAGAGCACTAATGCACCGCTTCCTGCACTCGGGTAGGTGCGACAGCCCTGATGGAATCCGCCCGACTTATTAACGAAGAGGGCCGGTATGCCTGCCAGCCTGGATGTTGTTTTTAGACGGTTTTCCACATCCCGCTAGGTGAATACTGGGCTGGTCCCCACGTTCCGCCTCAGTTACACGACTCGCAAACATTTGAAAATGTTCGCACAATTCCATGCCTTACACTAGATACATACAGCTGGGGTATACTACGAGTAATTCCATCCCAGGGCGTTCGGGTGGTGGCAGGAAGGGCACTCAGCCACCTTCTGTTCTAACACTGCCAAATCAATAGTAACACGGCCGACCCTGCATTGAAGCGGGACAATGGAAAGAAAGAAACTTATTGATATAAAGTACTTTCATCTCGCTACCGATATGTTTCTACCCAGTACTTTTCAATTGATACTTTCACTTATACCAATACTTAGTAGCAGGCTTCGTATGGAATGGTCCTAATATTATATTTTTATTATTTATCCAAAATTTCGAATAGATTCATCAGTTCCAACTCTTTAAATAACTGGACATGCGAGAGCCAACAGTCCAACAATTGGATAATTGATGAGGATGTGGACGACAGACTGAGTGCTCGAAAACACTTGCGACACTTCTACAACCTTGGAAACATTTCGTTCGCAGTTCGTTCAATTGGAATCACCTGATCTTCGCGTTTAGTCCTGTTTTTTGGTGCTGTTGTTTAAAACAGTTTCAGTCTTTAGCAAATCAGTTGACAGAATGGTGCCTACCAGAAGTGAATTTTGGCATTATTTTGATAAACTGCAAAACAACTAAGTGAGGTTCAAAACTTGTTTCAGGTCTTCAGGTGTTGTTCAGTTAATCTGTCCAGTAATTTCATGATTCAAGTTGTAAATTTAAAAAAATTTTAATCTGTAATTAAAATAGGAACTTTGCTCAATTTAATGCCTGTATTAATCTATTTAAAACTTGCAGAATCTGCTGTCTTCTGTTAAAAACAGGAATGGGGACACTGAAACCGACAGAGGGTATCTAATCTTTTTCACAAAGATAAACATCGATGCCTCAAGGTACTGATACTTTCATGAATGTGGAACTACTGATGAATGAAGTAAAAACAGTTCGTTCAATAGAGGGTTCTAGCTTCAGGCACCTCCTTAGGTGATGAATGTTTCGGTTAATATCAAGTAAATCTTAACCGAGGTGTAACAGAATTGCTGACATTGATACTTCGTTGCTTACTCGTGAATATTACTTAGAAAACAGTTCACTTCATTTTATCAGTTTCACCAACACAATCAATGTCAAATACCTCAATTCAAATTATGCATTCTGCACCTGTTGTGCAGACTGTTCTGTTGCTGGAATCCATATCTTCCCATCTTAGAGTAATATCTACTCATGCCTTTTAATCCTAGGTCCACTGCTAATGTGTCCTAAATACATACCCATACAATCTTTTCCTATTTACCGATCTTACTAGTGGTAGCTCACTAACACGGCTGACACAATTTGCCTTTAGAAATTTATCTGTTTACATAATTTCAAAAATTCTTCCATCGCTCCGAATTTCATGTTTTTTCAGGATCTTACACCTCGGCATTCTCAAGAACCACTATCCACTTGCTCACAAATTTGTGTTCCAGATTTATTGTTTATGAAGCTTCTACCTCAATCTTATATCAGTATTTTATATGAGTAGAGTTACTTTTGGCAAGAAAACTTTTTTCCCTTGCGTCGGTCTGCTTCTGATGCTTCGGCTATCATGTGTAACCTTCCATACTTGGAAGCTAAATAGTTTCGCTTTTCCTGTTGCGTCATTTCGTATTTTTGTGTTCTAGAGGTATTAGCCACTTATTTTCCACTGTTCCTAATTTCCAGCATTTATTATTCATAATCCACATTCGACGCAAGTTACACTGTTCATTACGTTTAATAACTGGTTCTGTTCGCTACTTCCCACCACAATGCTTATATCGTTTGCAAATCTCTGGCATTAGTTCCTCTCATACACGTATTCCCATTCGAAAGTTTGCACTCTTTGCTTATTAAGGTCGCAAGTTATACAAATGAGAGGCGATAAATTCAACCTGTGCCACACAATATTCATAACCCAAACTTAATTTTTTCATTTTCCATTATTATTACAGCCACTTTTATTGACTCATCTTCTTTCTCGTATTATGACATGTCATAATAGGGTCTACATATTAATTCGAGTTTTGCAGCATTAATGGTAGTGGTCAACTGAATGTGCTTCTTGATGCCATCACTTCCTCCTGGTATGGAATGTGTGTAGCCCATCTTCATGCATCTAGTTTTATCTCATATTCCAGGGTGAGGACATGTCCGATATGTTTACGAATCATGTAGCTGAGTCGGGTCATGGGTACCAACCCAGCATTCACTTGGTTGGATGTGGAAAAGTGCCTAAAAACAACGTCCAGTCTGACCAGCAAGGGGCCTTTGTCGTTAATACGCCGGGCGGATTCAATCGGGAGTCGGCGTCACCTCTTTTCCATGGAAAGGGCGCATTATCCTGTTTTTTTCCTTCTTTTTGTTCGTCATTGTTCTCGGCATGTGGTCTGGACAGCGGACGTTTCGTGTCACCCCTTACGTTGCACTAAGCTACCGTGCTGTCTTCCTTGTTCAACTCTGCAGGTGAGTCACTTTCATCATACTGACTAAATTTCCGTAAAGAAAAAGGTCACCAGGCCGGTAAATACATACCTAATAAACCTTGGCATGTCATAAATTGACATATGAGAAATACGAAAAAAACTAAGAACGGCTTACTGCATCTTGCAGCCATAATGTATCTCTTTCCTCCTCTTTAAATAGACTGTTTTCCAAACACTGCACCACCCTTCATAGAGGAATCTACTTGGCGCTGCTTTCTTTCTACAGAAGAGCTCTCTAGCAAGTTGTCGTTAGGAAGTTTCACTGAAAGCGACTCGCCTTGATGCCGTACGCTCTCTCTCAGAATTTAATTAGAGATTCGCTTCTTTTGGAAGTCAGAAGAGAAAGACCGAACGCTCGTTGTCCAACTATAAGAGAACTCATTAGTCAGCAAGAAACATCTCAAAACCGATGTAATGTTGCAGTGTTGAAGGTAATCCTTAATTTAATGTGCTCGATATTTTTATTAACTCCATCAGAATTTTTTAATGGCCGTCGGTAGCCTTTAAATTGTCAGTACACCACGGTGAACATTAAGCTCATAATTGCAATTAAAGAACATTCTGGAAGAAACGAATTGCTGCTGTTACTGACTAGTGGAAATTGTAGTTCTGGGAGAAAACCTTTTTCCTTCATTTCATGCACCTGTAGGAACAGCAATCATTCTTCTGATATTGTTTTCCATATTACCCACAGTGACCTCTGAACATTTCATACGTGCTTTTTTTATGGATTCTGGTTTTCTCTCTGACGAAAAAGCGTACACTTGAAAGCAGAGAAATAGTCGTCAAAAGCTTTGCACTGAATTTCTGCCAATAGCGAAACCAAGACAGCCTAGGAACAAGGAACTGTCTTTGTAGTCTAGCAATATGATGATAAACTGAGTGAGGAGCGTCTCATAGTTAAAAGCTCTGAGGCCGAACCGCCCAAAAACATTCAGAGTAACTACAACTCCACCAACAAACTCTCCGAGGTCGTTCAGGGACACCTGCTGGGTATATCGGTGTAAGAGACCAGCGGTCTCCGGCTGCTCGTTACAGAGTACTAATGTAGTTATGATTCATTCAGTCTGTTACCGGAATCACCCTTGTTTCCGTGGAAATATCTCCATAGCAGTGAAGAGCCCTGTAATATGCAATAGCCGAAACGTACAACACAGAGTTTGCAACAACCCGTCAGGCGAAATACGTACACTTTTATCACAGTGTGTTCAAATGGTTCTGTCGGTGTACAGTACAGCATGCAACAAACGCAGAACTGTTCCATTGCAGATATTGTTCAACATTTCGAACACAGTGATCACGGCAGAGTGTACAGTGACAAAAGGTAGGCTGTCTTACACATTCAAGAATTCCAGGAGTGTGGCGGACTACTTCCTCGGCTGCTATAATCATAGCAGCCAGGTCCATGTGGGTATCGATCAGACTCTCATGAGTAACCGAACGGAAAAAGTTTGTTTCGAAAAAAATACATAGCATATAGCATTGATACTTGCACTGATGTGCACCATTTTCAGTGAAACAGAGATAAAGATAACTAGGGCAAGAAATCAAACGAAACAAGAACCCTGTAACGAGACGTCGGAGATCGCGCCTGCTTACACCAGAATACTTAGAATATATCCCTGAACAACCTCTGAAAATTTGTCTGTGCTGCTTCAACCTGTAGATTAAAATATATGTTTGAATAAAGTGAAACGTTTTCCAACTCATAGTGCCGATGGTACAGGAATCAGTAAGGTAAGATGAAGAAACAAAGAGTTTTGACTGCAGTATTGCGATTATTAATCATTTAAAAATGACGCGTTTTGCCTGATTTAGGCATCTTCAGGCTGGCTGATATTAAATGATGTTAGCCACATAGGACACCGAACATACAAAACGTCCCAGCAAATAATTGCCCTCGTCAAAAGTCGCGTAGCCCGAGTGTGAGCAATTACACCACCAACATTTTTAAATGGTGACAGATCTATACTAGAAAAATATAACCGATTATACTGATTGACATTTATTGCTTTTATTACAAATGATTCAGTCTTACTAGACATTATGCACAATGACACCTTAAGAGGGAGGTTACAATATTTACCAATGGGAACCATGGTGCCAAGGCTCTCTAAAACTGTATTTCCTGTAATCAGATACTAAGTAACAACAAAATGTAATCAAAATACGCAACGTGAAAGCAAATACGCGCACCAAAAACAGACCCTAAAGACTAACGAACTGGTAACACACTTTTTGGAAGGAAGGAAGGAAGGAAGCTATTTTGACGGAAATTTATTTTATTTGGAGGTATCAGTTAAACTGCTTATTTTCTTAAAACAACAATAACCGAAGACTGTGCAGGAAGAAGACAAAAATGAAACAACATAGATGATGATGCAACAAGATGCAAATGGAAGGTTGATATCTCGACAGTAAAATTCAAATTTTGCAGCAAAATAAAATTGTATTATTTCTCAAATACGTAAGATTTCGGGCGCTAAACACGCTTTTCATGCATAATTTATCTTCAAATCAAATATTTCCAAATCCAAATTGTCTGTGTTACTTATGAAATACACACAGCTTGTTATCAGCTTTACTTAGATGGGCACTACTGTTGATGTAACTTACAAATTAAAGTGTACGTCTTAACGAGAATTAGCAAAGACAACAATGTTATTCCCTCGTCAGAAAGCCGTTTGTTATCAAAGTCGGTCAAACACTATAGCGACGCCATGTTAAGGTACAAATTAATCTTGCTATTGAAAACGTTGTCATCTTCTGCTGTCACACCGTAGACACTAAATAATACTTCACCGTAACAGCATACCGAACAGTAATAATACACATTTGTATAGGTAAGAATCAAGGGTTTAAATACTTTCAGAGCCACCCAGATATTATAGAAACTCCACGGTAAATGTCAGCAAGTCTCAGAATAAGTTAATATTAACACCAGTAGATATCAAATGAATTGTGCTGAAAGATAAAATTAATATCCCAGCTAGATGTCTCTACTAATACTGAAGAAGCATATGTATTTTAGTTGATTTTACTGTGTAAAAATAAGAAACTCATAATAATTATAGGTCAGCGACGACCCGACGTTATGAATCATGAGTGTTTACCACTTTATTATGATTTTACTCTTCGTGGCGATGCCATTAATATCCATATATTTTATTTGCCTGTTCTGTTAACTTCATGAAGACAGATCAATCTGAAGACTAACATAATGAGTAAAACCTGTAATGTGATAAACAGATATTTGCGATCAGAGATTAGCGTGGTATTTACAGAATTTCATATTAATTAACGTTGTTTATTATTTTCATCACAATATCTCTTTTACAAACTGTACAGTGCAGTTTAATAGGAAGTGAACCGGAAATCTGACACCTCACGTTTGTGTTGTAATGCTCATAACGGTATCGATATTGAGAGTTAAAACCAACATTCTGAAACACTAAAGACAGCCTGTGAAAGATGCCTGAAATATCATAAAATTATGGTAATAATTCTATCCGAAACAGATAGTACTCAGTCACATCAAATTACGAAATTTTCTCCAAACTTCCTGTAAATTGTAAAAAGTAATTTACATATATTTTTAATTTAATTTACTCGAACGCAGAATATGCCGAATTAGAATCTGCAGCAACTTCCTCCTTTTTATTAACACTGTTGAATCAGTAGTCTTCCAGCTGCGGCATTTTGACAACTTCAGCGATAATTTGTTTCAGAATGTTGATAGCATCTTGGCAAAATTACTTTCACTAAAATACCATCGTTTTACAGTCGATTTCTCTTTTAACACTAATTTTAAAGAACAGTTTAATGCTTTAAAAGACCCTTCTGATTTGTAATACACATACATTTCCCTCACTTGACTTAGCAATTACTGGTCTCACTGGATGTTCGTAAAATGGTAGAAATTATTACAATTTTGTTCATTTTCTTCGCAAAAGACAGCAACAGCATCAATAGCTTCCTCTCGCTTTAATACATGTCTTCCAACTGGTTACATTTTTATCCGCAAGAATAAGAAGAAGATTCTCTTAACACTCTAGGACAAAAAAAATGAAGCTATTGGTAATAACATCCTCAATAAATTTTGAAGCTGAAGATGGTTGTGTACGTGTATACATCAAATCTCTTGATGACACATGCGTAGATGACAGCAACAACGACATCAGTAACTAGCTACAAGTATCAGACTCGCTTTTAACCACTGTCTTTCCGCTTAACCAGCTAGTGCTGTTGTCTGCACATGAGCACTGATACAATATCCAAGCGTGTCATGCTTAACCGAGTCAACATAAATGCACATGGGCTTTTTCTCAGACAGGTCGAGAGTTCTTGATGCAGCAAAACTCAGCTACTGTGTCTTAACGGATTTGAATTCTATTGTTGCTTCATTAAATTAAGTATTACCATGTTCCATCTCCTGCTGATAATGGCAAACATAGCACTACTATAATAATACTCATTTGTATATGTACGAAATGAGGGTTTCTCTGCTTTCAGCTACCCACTTTCAGAGTCATTCAAACATTACAGTGACCCTGTTCCAGGGTATCAACTTTATCTTGCAGTACAAAATATCTCATCTTCTGCTAATAACGCGAAATCATACTGTCATACTGCGGGACCTACTGTCTGTGAACTGGATATTTTCCATAAACCTTATACATCAGAGTTATTTTATGAAATCTGGACACTTTAGTAGTACTTGCTGTGGTGTATCAGCTACTGCAGTATCAATTACTGGGGAGGAGGGTGTCAGTTATTGGAGGTGTCAGCTACTGGGGGATGTCTTCTACTAGGAGATGTTTTCTACTGGGGATGTGCTCTACTGGTGGGACTGTCTTCCACAAGGGGTGTCTTCTATTGGGGGTGTCTTCTACTGTGGCGTATCTTCTATTGGTGGGTTTTCAGCTTCTCTAGGCTCTCAGCTACTGGGGGGGGGGGGGGGGCAATCAATTACTGGGGACCGGTTTCCAGTGTAAACAATGACTGCCAGAACCGTTAACTGTAGCTTAGCCTTCTAGCATAAAAACAGGAGAGCACAATCAACTATAGTTTCCAGGCAGTGCATCAAAATAAATCACACAAAATTGAAATAAAAATAAAATCTTTTCGCTAAGCTGCCGGCCCGAGTGGCCGTGCGGTTCTAGGCGCTGCAGTCTGGAACCGAGCGACCGCTACGCTCGCAGGTTCGAATCCTGCCTCGGGCACGGATGTTTGTGATGTCCTTAGGTTAGTTAGGTTTAATTAGTTCTAAGTTTTAGGCGACTGATGACCTCAGAAGTTAAGTCGCATAGTGCTCAGAGCCATTTGAACCATTTTTTCCCTTAGCTGCAAAGCAAGGGGCTAAAAAGTTGCGACATCAGGCTAGATGTTTGTGGTAGCCACGAGGGCCGAAGATTGAATCGCTGTCGTAGTTAACCACCTTTTTAATGACTAAGCTTCTCGGAATTATGCAGCATTGCCTACTCTGAACCACAAACTTGCTGTGTTGTGGAGTTCGTTCGCTGTTATATACGTAGTATGTCTCACTACTGTACGTTAATACATATCTGTATTACATTGGTAATCTCCATGTATGTTCAACACATCGATAGCACGTTTTGTGGAGCACAAGCCTCTCTGATTTTGTTCCTCATAAGACGAGTCGTCTTGTGGCCGACTCGCTAGTGGACTTTTCACACTGGTTGGCTGCTGCTATGGAAAGAGCACTGTGTGCCATTTCTCGTTGTCTCTAAGGAAATATCCGTTACTCTGACCATATGTCAACAGCTAACCAGACTCCAGCACAAAAGCTTCCGTAGTACATCTTTTTAATTTGTTACGTCGTGTTCTGCGATTGCCTGTTGCGTCCTAGCGTGCACAGATGTGGACTTGCTGCTGCACAGTGGCTGCCTGCAGCTGTACAATTTCCCCAGAGAGGTCATTTAATTAGCTGTGGCGTTCAGGTGAGGTCTTCGTTTACGAAAGGGTCAATCAGCGCGCAGCTTCAGGTAGCACCGGAGCAGCTGGTCAGAAACGAGATACCCGTGCAAATTGCCCTCCTCCGCTGTCTGCAGAGAAGGCAGTCGTCAGCACTTACTGGCAGAATTTGATGTCCAGTTAACCGTTGCTATTAACGTAGGGATCAAGATGGTGCTAACAAGCATTTACGATAGCTGCAATAGTTTCGTGTGACTGGATAACTAAATGGATAAATATCAAATTACCAATCCAAAGGTCCAGTGTTAGGTACACAATCGCTGCTAGTATCTTTTTCTCTCACTTATTGCAGGGTGATAGATGTGTTAAGTCATCTACATCTACAGCTACATCTACATTTATACTCCGCAAGCCACCCAACGGTGTGTGGCGGAGGGCACTTTACGTGCCACTGTCATTACCTCCCTTTCCTGTTCCAGTCGCGTATGGTTCGCGGGAAGAACGACTGTCTGAAAGCCTCCGTGCGCGCTCTAATCTCTCTAATTTTACATTCGTGATCTCCTCGGGAGGTATAAGTAGGGGGAAGCAATATATTCGATACCTCATCCAGAAACGCACCCTCTCGAAACCTGGAGAGCAAGCTACACCGCGATGCAGAGCGCCTCTCTTGCAGAGTCTGCCACTTGAGTTTGTTTATCATCTCCGTAACGCTATCACGGTTACCAAATAACCCTGTGACGAAATGCGCCGCTCTTCTTTGGATCTTCTCTATCTCCTCCATCAACCCGATCTGGTACGGAACCTCCGTGGTCACTGATGGAGCTGTAGAGCGAATACAAGGATTGATATACTGTCAACAAATAATTGAGGACTGAGATAAAAAGTGGAAGAATATCTTGGCAAGCCGCGTCAAACTGGTCATATGACCGATGATCCAAAACAAGTTTCTTGTTTTTGGTCTGTCTGTGAGCTGTTGGTTGGTTGGTTGATTTAGCGAGGAGACCAAACTGCGAGGTCATCGGTCTCGCCGGATTAGGGAAGGATGGGGAAGGAAGTCGGCCGTGCCCTTTCAAAGGAACCATCCCTGCATTTTCCTTGAGTAATTTAGGGAATGGCCGGACGCGGGATTGAACCGTCGTCCTCCCGAATGCGAGTCCAATGCGCTACTGTGAGCTTTATAGGGAAACTCGGGGCAAAGCGGGGTAGCGGGGTACAACGGGATTATGCTGTTTCTAGACTAGAGAATACTGTCACTTATTGTAGTGACATGTCGGTATGTGACTGACTGGAAAGGAAGGTCCAACAGCCGTTTTTACATGGTATGAAGTGTGACTCTTGTAGTGTCCTGTTCTGCCCCTTCATTTTTCTGCAAATAAATTTCAGAGTATACATTCCTTTTCTCTCTCAATTTACCAGGTGGTGTGAACTTACATTAGAAAGACTGACAGACAGCAGTTGACTACTGAATTAATGACAATGGCAGCTTCAGCCATTTTATCTACCGTAATAAGAGTCTTAGCAGCATCTAAGGAGTTTGGCGTTCCCAAATAACCGTTCTAGAGATACACTCCTAAACATAAGAACAAGCCTAACTGCAGAGTTGTCAAATAAGACGGAAATTTAAAAACGTGTTCACTCCAGAGAAAAACGACGAACTGGTAGCACATCTAGGGCAATGGAGAGCAGACTTTTCAGTCCAACTGTGAAATGCCTCATTGTCGGATCATTAGCCTATCGACCAGCAGAAATAGATGACTACCACAAAGATTTGACAAAGAAACATATCTAGCTGGGCAGGATTGTAATGTATGATTTGTTAATTGGCATCCTATGTTATCTACTCGGAAGCCAGAAAATTTAACTTGTGTGCGAGCGATGGGAGTCAATAAAGTAACAGTAACAGTAATTTGGTATTAAGCACTAAAAGTAATTTTACATTTTTCAAAATGAGATTACAATATTTTCTTATTGTTAATGATTTTTATTCCATCTTTCTTTGTCTAAATTGTTCATCAAACAATTTTGTGTCTTAGTTTTAAGACGATATTCCTAGTAATTTCAAAGGGCATCTCGAGTGCAATAGTATGAGAGTGTGATAGGTGGACATCTATCCTCAGGACTAGCCGCTGCCAGCCACACATGATCAGCCCCATGATCACCATGTCCACAGGACTCGGTGATCGTGGGAGTCACTGACACCGCTCTATGAAAATAATACAAGCGTTTGTATTTACACATATAAAAGTTTCTAAATTTAAAACTCAATTTTGGGAGAGTTAAATAACAAGTAAAGTAAGAAACTGGAAAATAGCAAAGTATTATAGAACTACGTTTGACACAGGATGGCGTCTTGTTAACATGGAAGGGCCTGCGGCCTGGCCAGTTACATTCCAACCAGTAAAGGCGTAATTCCAGAGGCCGATCTATCAGCTACCCACGATACGTCTGATACGGTCCGTAATCCATAGCTATAACCGGCCAACCATAAATAATTGTGTAAGAGAAGACAAGTAGAGAAAGACGCTCCACTAAAACAAAAGAAAAAAGTAACAGAGAAACTGACATATCGAACGTAGACTACTGAAAGACTACTGAAAGAAACAGTACTCCCTTCAGCTATGCTGTCGTTGAGACATAGTTTCCAGACCAATGTTGAGAACCGTAGTGCTCCGTGAGATACTGATAACTGTGTGTGCACACTTCGATTTCATACATTTTAAATTATGGCATTATCGTAGTTGCGATAATTGGTTGCTACGAGGGTGTGCTAAAAAGTAATTCTTCCGAAATTTTTTTGAGATAACTCTTGAAGCTTATTAAATAAAACAGACGTTATTGAAATTCTACATCTTCCTTCTTCATGAATTCATATTTGGTTCCCTCTGCCATTACAGGGCTTCGAATTGTAGCGTGTATCATGACGGTGTGTTACATAAGTACGTCGGTGAGTGTGGAACAGCTCAGAAAAATAAAAGTACAAATTCGGAGAGCTCGTACACACAGGGAGCACCATCTACTTCAGCATGACAACGCCACAATGCCAAACCACACACGAACGATACGACATCTGCAACGATCAGATACGTTGGTTTCCCTGTCATCCTCCATTCCGTCCCAACTTGGTTCCCATCCGATTTTCATCTGCTTCCAAAACTTAAAGAACACCTTCGATGACTTCACTCTGATAGTGATGCGGCGGCGCAAGCAGAAGTGAAGTTGTGGCCGCATCAACAAATTCAAACATTCTGCAGCGACGGAATTAACAAGCCGGTCTCTCGTTGGGAGGGACGTATCCGTCACCAAGGCAACTATGTTGACAATTAAATATGCAGACGTGAAGAATAAAGACGTAAAATTTTAAGATATTTTATTTTATTTTATTTAAAAAGCCTTCAGAGTTTTTACATAAAAAACTTTCAGCACACCTCCGTATCATAGTTCTTAATTGTGCGACCCATGTACTTCAGTAATTTTCGGTTTCTTATCAAAGGTTTTTTTTCTGAGTTGCCATTTCTTGAATGTTATGCTAAAGCAGTGTACTACCCAAGTTGTAAATAAATTAGTATTACTAAATTACTTAATAAATTGCACAATAGTTAAACAATCTGTTGTAATGTTAAAACATTTTATGTATTTGATTATTATTGTATTTAAAATGGTACACACTGTTGGGACGTTATTTTTTCGTCAGTGGTCGAGTGAGTGTAAGGAACTATTTGCCTCCAGCACGGAATCTTGTATCCGCACCTGGAGAAATCTGCTGTCTTCTGCCCTGAATTTAAGGTGAATACTAGAGGTGTGCCCCACAATCGAATCCAGATAAATTCTTAATTTAAAAAAATGATCATCTCGCCCTCGAAACCCGTCAAAAAAAAATCAATGTCACAGTAACGAAACCCTAAGTAACCTAAACCACTAAAGAACATATGGCTTTCCGTGTGTTCCTTAGCAGGAAAAAGGAAGACACCATACTTGAAGATTATGAGCAGGCTACCGTTTGAATCGTTCATTCCAGACAGCACTGACGTTCGGTGATAATTCGAGAACATTTCTGCAGTGAAATCTGTCGAGAAACATTACGTTCTCATAATGAAATGAATAGATGACGCACTGTATGCGATGAAAAATTTTATTAAGGACTTTTTAAAGATAAGCAAATGGACGACTGTCTAATCATTAACTATGATTCACAAACGGGAGGTGTCGCAGAATCTTTTGTGCATTCCGAGAACGGTGTTCTCTCCGCCGTGAGCGCTTATATGGCATGTCGCTGCGCTGCCTCTACACAGTTCGACAGAAAGTCGCTCAGGAACTTCCTCACTCCGTATGTCCATGAGACAGTAAAGGCAGTAAGTACATACCGGCACCCACATTGGTGCCATGTTCCTCGACTTTCGGAACGCACTTAACACAGCCGAACGGTTCTGTCAATTTGCCGTATAGTGGTTGATATCCAACCGATGGCGCCATTTTGCAGGCTGAGGCACACCGTCCCCCTTCTAAGAGTGATGCGTTGCAGTCACGTAGAACTGGACCAGGGCTATAAATTCCTGGAAAGAAGAAATCTACCAACGCGCAGTAGCACTTGATCCGCAAGTTTTCGACATGTATTTACATCTAGCGTCAAAACTACGTACATAGCATTGCTTAGACGACAACTCACCATCCTCGGAAACCACTCTATTCCCTATTGTATCTCAGAATATGGGACCTTGACGTCTATGTCAAAGTATCGTTCCCTGTTGCCAAGTCCAGTGGCGACAGTGTTTCCCACTTGAGTGGGTGCAGTGAGGGACAGTAGGATCCTCGATCCGACCATGCGTCGATACATTTCTTGCGTCCAGGAATTATAGCACTGATTAAGTGCAGTTGATGGTAACGCAACTGCACTGGAAGGGCAAGGGGGAGCCTCAGTGCCGCAGCAGTCCTGCCACCACCTGTGCTGACGGACGCAGAGACCAGCGAGTTGACTCGGAGGACTGTGTACCAACCCGGTTCTGCCCCTTTGGGGAATGGCGGTCAGGCGGTTTCCTACACTTCAACCTCTACCGCGTAGTACACCGTTCTGTCATGGTGGCTTTTCAGCATCCCCACAACCAGGTGAGATCCAGTGTGTCAAGCATTTTGGGGGTTGCCCACAGAAGTCGCCAGCGCCACGAGAACGATTTATCAGCCCGCTTGGGCAGCCAACGATCTCGACGTGCGATATCGTCAGTGGCCTCAGACAATTACGCGGGTCAGATTTATCAATCTGCGCGGCTTCGTAACTCGCAGCCAAAGAGTGAATACAGTCTTCGTCTTCAGCAGCACTTCAGTTCTTCGCTGGCAGCAGCAGAGTTTCACCAAGCTCGCATCAGCCTTGCTGCCCCGAGTTCGTTCTTGGCGGTAACCTGAAGAGAGCAGCCACCAATCTGGAATCGGTCACTTACGGCATACAGCCCACGAGCATAGACACTGCCGCAGCACTTAGCACTGCAACGTTGGTAAATGACTTAGACACTGGACAGGTGTTTACGTTTGGAAGTGGCAGTTTTAATTCCCAGCCTGGCCAGATTCGTATGTGCCTAACCTGAACTCAATGTCATAATTTACCTGTGCGCTGCTATAAATAAGTGTTCGATTGCATCTATTAATTTGTATAGCAGTGTCCGAGAAACCAATTACCGCTGAGGAGACTGCCCGTACACAACGGCGCAGTCAGTTCAATATCAAACCGCTGTACAGCACATGGAGATAAGCCTTTGGGTGCAAAAGAAATTACGGGCGTAGCCCAAGGGTGTGTTCTAGCTCCATAAATTTTTACAATATACACTTTAAGAAAAAAAAATTAAGCACCACCAAGGAAATATCCGAATGGGACAGAAATCGATACATGTGACGCGCTATCGTACCTTAAAGTATACTAAAGACTTGAATTGCGTTTCGCCTGATTTGTGTGTAGACCACATAACGTAACTGTCTAATTTATTTACAGTACAGTCGCGTAACCATACAAAACGGATACCGCAAGAGATGACTTGAGAACACTCTTATTGAAGGTAACCATTCCAGATGTAAAACGACACCACGACATTGAAAATACTAGGAAATGCATCTCCATAGAGGAAATAGTTCTTGACGCTTGTAATCCCAATTTCAATAAAGTAAATATTTCAAAATAACTACCACATTCAGCAGGATTTGAGTTAACTAACTCCGTCACAAAAGTCATTCGAACAGTGTTTAGGCAAAATTAAATATTTTATAGAACAAAATATCTTGAGACAATATCTGAACTCAAAGTTCTCTGACAGTCGAAGTATTTCCCTTCTTAAAAAGATTTTTCTCACCTTTGAAACGTCATTCTTGATTAGAGTGGCTTGGCATAAACTGGTTTTGAACTAACTAGTAAACAGCAACGTGATTAATAGCCGTAAGCGCTCTATGGACACTAACGACGTATCACCAGTAATTTATCTGTACTCATTATTTGAGCAGTTGTTTGTCCGCATGTTTGAACTTTAAACGACATGACAAACTTTTGGTTTTGGATATGAATAGAGACCAAGAACCTGTACCTATTGTAACTAAGCAAGGCGTTCGTGCCTGACCGACACTCAATCACAGCGATGTTCGTCATTGGTGACTAAGCATAAAGAGTCGTGAAATATGGAAGTCTTCACCAGTATCAGTTAGCAAATCTGAACCTGAAAATGTTTGCCCTCTGCCTGGAATCCTATCACGAACCTTAGCCCCCTGTTAACTAACCAAAAAAAAATTTAATATAATTTCAAGTGGCAAAGTTTGTGCCTGTTTGCAATAAAGTTCCATGAGATAAAGCTTTTTGACGGAGACTCGAATCCACCACGTGGTCATACTGCTAACTAAGTAAAATCAGATGTTAGATATCGAATTTTTTCAACAGCATCGAGATATTAGAATCTCACATGACGACATAATTTCATTGCCTGATTGAGAATCGAACTTGGCACCTGCCGTCATCGTTTTCTGTTCCATAGTAATTGCTTACCATTAGCGAGAGATGTGAATATTTTACTAGAAATAACAGCACCTATCGCTATTGTTGACAACACACGAAGAGACATTACAAACGAGGATTATTAATCACTTGTAGTTCGGTGTGCGTATGCTAGGGCTTGAAGTAAAACTATGCATATTTTTGTGCTGGACCAGGATTCAAACCGACATATGTGCCTTTCGTGGAGCCGTACAGCAGTTTGCAATCTCGGGGAAACAACGAAAGAGGAAATCTGAATTCCAATCCCAGTCCACAACCAAATTTTTCAAGGTCTCACGTTCAAATAAAGAAAGGGCCGTGTGACATGAAATGACCATGGGCCCACTAAATAAAGTTTCCAGTGTAACGGAGCTCATTGGCGACATTTTCTGTTTGCCATGACCTCCGCCTTTGCTGCTGCCCAACCTAAACTGGCACTGCCCCAGTTGGTAGAGGCGGATTATAATGCAGATTCTGAACTGCGAGAACAATGCAACCTCACTTTTTTCACTTGACATTACTAGACGTGAAGGGAATCTGTTCGTGTGTGTTTAAAATATATGACGGACGTGGAATCGAACACATACGTCGCAACTAAGATCAATCCACGAGACCACTGAAACCCCCATTTGCTACATTCATGATTGTGTCGTACCGTATGATACGCTTAGCTTGCAAATTTCACGCCGAAAAAAAATTCAGTTACCTATTACCTGGTCACACATCACCAGGTTTCTGATACGGAAATTATGCTAGTCTTATGGCAGCGGTGTGTAAATATGCTTTTTGCCATTATAGCCTCGCTTCGAATCCATATTGAAATTTTCACTATTTTAAGAAGCTCTTAGATCGAGAAATACAATTATAGATTACGGAGTTACCAAATACTGCCACTATCGCTATTAACATCTTCATTCTGCTACTGTTACACGCGTGCCTGAAGGAAATGTTTAATACTTCTTGGTCGTTTTTATAAGCAGTTGTCCAAAAATAGGTAAAAATTAGGCTCGGAGCAAATGGCTGGGGCGTTCTGCGGCAAGTGGACCATAACAGTTATGTTTTAATTCTTTCCATGACTGGGGAATACTTTTCAAGTTAGTATCCAACTATTTGTAAACTACATTAAAACTAAAATAACTGATGAAGATGTTATTTCATAACAGAAATTGCAGTGCACTACTTCATTTACTTATGCTTCGCAACGACGCTCGTAAAATGCTAAGAGTGGCGGTGAGCATCACTTTCAGCCAGATGTTAATGTCTTCTGTTAAATGTCGCTTTTATTTTCTCCAGATGGCGTGTTCGACGTTACCTATTTCAAGTAGTACAAGGAAAAAATAATGCAGAACATCTATTTTAGTTGCAATAAACTCATTTGACGGGGCCAAGTTCACATTTTTGTGGAATTATTCTAAATGTAGTAGCTCTGCGGAACACCAATTTCAGTAAACTGAATGAGATTTTCACTTTGTAGCGGAGTGTGTGCTGATATGAAACTTCCTGCCAGATTAAAACTGTGTGCCGGACCGAGACTCGAACTCGGCACCTTTGCCTTTCGCGGGTGGAGCGCTTGCCCGCGAAAGGCAAAGGCGCCGAGTTCGAGTCTCTGTGCGGCACACAGTTCTAATCTGCCAGGAAGTTTCACTGTTTGCTACTGCTTTTTATCATCGAAAAATACGCAACGGACTTGCTGGGCTGTATAAGTATACTGCAATAGTAATTTCGTATGCAAGCAATGTATACGGACTGCAGAATTTAATAGTGCCATGACTTCCTGTTCTATATATTCCTGACCTAAACTTTCTTTGCATGATTCCAGGCCCCAGCTACTGACAAGTCATACTGACACAAACAAAGCGCTCGTATTGCCAGCTTCGTATAATCGTTTACTTGATTTTATAATCACTGAAATGCAAGTCACATGACCTTGTAACATGAGAGGTTCATTCCGTTCCTACTTTCTTCCTGGGAGATTAGTCTTCTTCAGTATTTTTTTTTTCCTTTGAGAATTCCATTGCTATATTCCTTCTGGTGACTAGTTATGATGTCTTTATGTTAACTTCTGAGGAAGAGTTAATGGCTGAGTCCTAAGAAAAGACATATATTAGAGGAAAGTGCAGTGCACTGTGCACTACAAAAACATACCCAGGCGAGAATATACCATATCTAGCATTTTTTTCCAACAACTACGATATGTATAGCTCATAGTGTAACAAAAATAACTTACAAAATTTCTTCATGTATTGATACTACGTGATAACGCATTCTGCCAGTTTAACCAACAAAATTATCCTGGAGTTAGAACAGTCATCCCTCACCCACTTATTCTTCTGAACTTATGCTCCCAAATGTTTACCTTTGAAGCTCCTTATTGAAAAACAGGAGCATCTGGTGAGCAAGAGGTATGAAACAGGCGAAATACCCTCAGACTTCAAGAAGAATATAATAATTCCGATCCCAAAGAAAGCAGGTGCTGACAGATGTGAAAATTACCGAACAATCAGTCTAATAAGTCACGGATGCAAAATACTAACGCGTATTCTCTACAGACGAATGGAAAAACAGGTAGAAGCTGACCTCGGGGAAGATCAGTTTGGATTCCGTAGAAATGTTGGAACACGTGAGGCAATACTGACCCTACGACTTATCTTAGACAATAGATTAAGGAAAGGCAAACCGATGTTTCTAGCATTTGTAGATTTGGAGAAAGCTTTTGACAATGTTGACTGGAATACTCTCTTTCAAATTCTGAAGGTGGCAGGGGTAAAATACAGGGAGCGAAAGGCTATTTACAATTTGTACAGAAACCAGATGGCAGTTGTAAGAGTCGAGGGACATGAAAGGGAAGCAGTGGTTGGGAAGGGAGTGAGACGGGGTTGTAGCCTCTCCCCGATGTTATTCAACCTGTATATTGAGCAAGCAGTAAAGGAAACAAAAGAGGTATTAAAATCCATGGAGAAGAAATAAAAACTTTGAGGTTCGCCGATGACATCGTAATTCTGTCAGAGACAGCAAAGGACTTGGAAGAGCAGTTGAACGGAATGGATAGGGTCTTGAAAGGAGGATATAAGATGAACATCAACAAAATCAAAACGAAGATAATGGAATGTAGTCGAATTAAGTCAGGTGATGCTGAGGGAATAGGATTAGGAAATGAGACACTTAAAGTAGTAAAGGAGTTTTGTTATTTGGGGAGCAAAATAACTGATGATGGTCGAAGTAGAGAGGATACAAAATGTAGACTGGCAATGGCAAGGAAAGCGTTTCTGAAGAAGAGAAATTTGTTAACATCGAGTATAGATTTAAGTGTCAGGAAGTCGTTTCTGAAAGTATTTGTATGGAGTGTAGCCATGTATGGAAGTGAAACATGGACGATAAATAGTTTGGACAAGAAGAGAATAGAAGCTTTCGAAATGTGGTACTACAGAAGAATGCTGAAGATTAGATGGGTAGATCACATAATTAATGAGGAAGTATTGAATAGGATTGAGGAGAAGAGAAGTTTGTGGCACAACTTGACCAGAAGAAGGGATCGGTTTGTAGGACATGTTCTGAGGTATCAAGGGATCACCAACTTAGTATTGGAGGGCAGCGTGGAGGGTAAAAATCGTAGAGGGAGACCAAGAGATGAATACACTAAGCAGATTCAGAAGGATGTAGGTTGCAGTAGGTACTGGGAGATGAAGAAGCTTGCACAGGATAGAGTAGCATGGAGAGCTGCATCAAACCAGTCTCAGGACTGAAGACCACAACAACGACAACATCGAAAAACAGGCAACAAAATTCCTCACTAGATATAAATGCTCTTCAGACGTAGTTTTATGACATCTTTAACTCAGATCCAGTAGGTTTATACACGCTTGGAATTGGTAAATTATCTGAGAATTGTCAGACTGTTTTAGATGTCAGACTGTTGTGTTCAATAATATAATGGACAAAGCTATTAAAATATGCACTGTCCCAATTAAAATGAATTCAAATCATCACAATATCCTTATGATGAAAGTCTTCTTGTTTAACAAAACATAACAGGGGTGTATCTTCTTCAGCGTGAATTAGAAAGGTATTATTTATTCTGGATATCGAAATGGTCTATGTTTACTTCCAGCCCTGTGTCACAGTGGAGTAGTATGGAAATGTGGCATTTCGTAAATAAAGTAAATAAAATTCCCTTGGTTATTTTAGATTTGGCCGCTTGTAGCTCTGGCACGAAACAGCTAAAAATGTAGCGTTCTTCAGTGAGACTGGAGCCAGGGACCAAAGCAGCCCTCACTTTAAAAGAAACCACGTTACCTCATAGCTAGCGGAATAATGCAGCATTTTGCTCTCCCTTATTGCTCCAGTGGTGGCTGGACAGATAATCGAACAACGTAAGAGACGAGATTAGGTGTGATTTCCGCGTTGAATGACTTTCCTTGACTCAAACCCGTAAATTGATAACATTATTTCACACCTTCTATGAAAATCACTCATATTATTTAACGGAAAGGATGCAAATATATCAAGTGAATTTTGCCGGCTAATTCTGTGTCATCCAGCAAGTAGCTCGTCGCTGACAGGGTCAGTATCTGTCAACGAGTCTCATTTGCGTTTCTGTAACTCGATTTCTGGACTAGATCATAGTCACTAATAATACTTAGAAGCGCCAACTGTAGCAAAAGTCATTAACTGTCACTATTATTTGTTTTTTCTGTCTTAAGTCAGTTATGTTTCATATTTTTAGAGCAACTCCAGTAGTTATACTGTAAATGTTATAAGTAGGCAACACCTCATTTTTGTAATAATAGACTTGGAAAATATTTTTCTTGAGATCTATGTCAATGGCACTATCCATGAAAGACATCCATATAAATTAAGAGACAACAACACAGTATCAACTGCAAAACGTTAGTTCCACAGGAAGATTTCGTAAGCTACGAATAAGATTAAGTTCCAAATCAAGAAAGGCTTCAATGCAAAAAACTATAAAAAATGACAGAAAATGCAGACTCAAAATGCCGTTAAAAATTAGTGAATATATGCAACGCAACTTAAGTTCCAGCTTCTGCTAATGTGAAAGGAGGAGCAGCTGTTATTAGAAAGTGGAACAAGAAACACAAAACGCTGACAGTAACGTCTAGAATACGTAATCCTTGAATAAATAGTCATTCAGTCCATAAATACTAAAAGATAAATACGTGATCCATTCATTATAACTAAAATTTATCAGCTACTGATGCTTTGTCAATAAGAGCGAAAAGCACCTGTGTTGAGTTTTTCACGTGCCGTATGCTTAAGACAGAGAGAACCCAAGCTGAGCTTCGTGCTGAGATTCTATGCGTCAGTTGCACAGAATGTTACCAATGTAGCCTCTAACTTTTTAATATTGACGACACCTGTAAGTTGCTACACTGGTCATATCAGAATCATTGAGTTCTATTGGAGCGGTACAGATTTGCAGACAGTTCTAGAATTTGCTGAGTTTATCCATATGCTGCTGAATCATAACGTCAGACTATCACAACATAAGATGGTAGGCCACACTTAATTTCTACCTGAGATAGAACTGCTCAACAGTGGGTGAATAACATCAGTTTTGTGTTTCTCAACAGTTATTGTCGTGCGGTATCATGTGTTGCACTTTTTCTATGATAGTTGTTCACTTACAATTTAGGCTTCCCAAATTTCATATGATTTTTTGGTACTCTGGAGGATCTGTGTAGTAACATTATACTGTTCCACTGCTTAATCTGACACTGATTTGGATGTAATTATTCCACAGATTTCTGATTCTTGTAGCCAGGATGATAACAATTAGTAAAGAAAGGAGCAGGTACCACACAAAGCAATTAACGAGACTTTCTTGCAGTTAAAAACTTAAAGTTTCCAACCCATGCTATGTATTACTCACAAATTGTTCAGAAAATTTCATCAAAATTACAAGTAAATACCTAGTGAAGTGAATAAATTAATTTAGTACCAGTCCAGGGAATCCTAAGCTGACACTGAATGGCCAAACATTTTTCAGATGGTATTTTATATTTAATTGTTTTCTAAGAAGATGCAAGTGATTTGCGAACATTTGTTTTTTTATCTGTGTAATGGGGCTTTAACGGCACCCTTCCCTTAGTCATTGTTTCGAGATGGCGCTAACATATATCAAATATTTGTGATCCAGAGTGTAGCACCTATTTATTCAACTAACTAACGGTCAGTATATTTCAAAACAGTAGAAGCAAGCCGATTACTTAACTAACTGTAACATGCAGACCCTTTACAGTGGCTGTCATTTCAGTAACATATCAGATGGTTAACTGTTGAGCAAATATCTGCGGAATTTATCTATTTACCACAAGAATGACTTTGTGCCTGGTTGCTGTAATGAGATACTTGAACTACAGCCAAAACGAGCCTTGTACCTCTTTCTGGTGCAATAACCGGAACTGATCGGCTGGGCGTCTAATAGGCACTGCTCATGCATGGTTGTTTACATCTTTGGGCGGGTTTAGGCTCATCTATGAACAGTCAAAGAGACTGTGTCTGTGATACAATATCCACAGTCAACGTCTATCTTCAGGAGTTCTGGGAACCGGGATGTTGCAAAACTTTTTTGATGTGTGTATATTAGAGAGAGCAGATTTCCCTTCTAATGTTAGCAGTTTTTGGATCCATTAATTGTTTGCTCTTGAGAGTAACATCTGGCAGCATATCAGGGCAGATGTTCATAGTCAGACGTCAGTGCGTAGTGTATACTAACTCGCGGAACAGGATGATGTAGGTAGAGCTTAATCTGAGTTGTTGGTCATAAAAAGCGAAAATGCCATCACGCTATCTTTACTTAAGTAGGCAGCGCTGGGTTAAGAGCATTACCACCAACGTCACTCAGAACAGGTGGATCTCATACGCCCATAACATTCTCTGAGCAGCCATACCATTCTCATCGTACAGTTGTTACTGTCACTTACTCGTGACGACTACAATATAATTGCTGCTGATGCTTTGCTAAGAAAAGCGAGGAGCTCCTTTTGAACGAGAAATTCCATTTGCACTACGCCTCGAGTTCTTGCAGTTTGATCTTAATTACCATGTATGACATTTGGCACCTAAGCTACGATTGCCATCAATTGTCACGTTCCGAGTAATACAATTATCAAACATGAATATAATGAAAAAAGGTATACGAAAGCAGTGTCATGTTGGCTTAGAGATAACACGCTCTATGTCCAATGTAGTGGTTGATATGCAATTTCGTTCACATGTTACGGCAGATACGCTGTAGTTTGGAAGTCTTTCTCTCGTCGTCTTTATTCGATCTGCATACGGCCAGCACACAACTTAGTGGCTAAATCACAAAACAACTCAGCATCACAAGCCATCTCAAAACTTCTACTCAATACATTGTAGGAGTGAGCAGAAGTATCTGTTTTGGAAATATTGAGTTATTTCAAAAGAAAGTCTCAGAAAAGTTTCAGGAAAGGCTCAAAGGAACCATTAGTGACAGTAATTTGTATATTGCTTGTAATTTATTGAATCATCACCTGAGATAAACGTTACGGAAGCAATAAACATACTGACATAACTCTGGAGATGACAGCCGTATTGAACAGCAGAATGTCAATGTTTTTCATGTCTTTCTTTTTGTATCTGCATCAGAAGGGATACATTTGCATTTCCTTGTAAATATTCATTTTGATTACTGTGTGGCATATTTGAAGGATTTCATGACTGTGATAGGAAACAGTAGTTTTCTATTTTAAATCAAACTTTCGTCGTAAGACAGATATGGCAAGCGTAAAATTCAACTGAGTTTTCTAATACATTTCAGTGATTGTGATATAATATATGGCTGAAACAGTGTCAAACCATTTTCTGCACAAGCAATTGCCTCATGAGTAAATTTTCGTCCATGTGTCGAAATTTTATGACACTTGCCCTAGCAGCTATTACGTTCTCGCTCTCTCCCACACAAGGCAACTTAAAAAGAAACAGATCTGATACAACGTAGCAGAATACCTACTGTATAACTTCTGATAAGTTTGTGTTCTTCATAATTCCGTACATGGAATCCGAAGTAAGATGGACTGTCTGCATTTCCGTTAAAGATGATTGCGCCTATTTCACTCGGTATATCATATCTTTTTCATGGAAAAGATGTGATATCACAAACAAAACTATATCATACCATTTAGTAAGTGCAGCGTGTACAGTTGAGAGAGTGGCGTAAGGGTTAAAGTGGTCAGTTTCTGGTCCACAGGTAGACAGTACGAATCCTGACTTCTGAAATTTTCCCGCTGTATTTCTTCTTCTAATAATTTCCGAGTATGCAGCCGGATCCCGACGACATTCTGCCACGATATTTCGCCCCAGAGACGACCGGCCATCATCAGGTGAGTACACAACTACTGAAGAGCCCAGGTGCAATCGCGGTATTTTTGCCGAATCTCGTGCATGCGAAATGTCCTGGCATCCTACAGCTCATGCGTCAGGTGTTGATATGCGCGGCTGAGCCGAGTTGTACGTGCTGCCCTCGGTGATGAAAGTAAAAGATCATCTAGTAATTGAGTATCGAATGACGCCGTCGATTCCGCTGTGATTGTATAATTTTAATAACAGGATTCCAATTTTTATCCAGCTGCTAGCCGTTTTCACGATTTGTAAGATTATCGGCAAGACGTATTTCCACTGATTCTTTGATTACAGATCCCAAAATCCGGGCCGGCTGTGGTGGCCGTTCGGTTCTAGGCGCTTCAGTCCGGAACCGCGAGACTACTACGGTCACAGGTTCGAATCCTGCCTCGGACATGGATGTGTGTGATGTTCTTAGGTTAGCTAGGTTTAAGTAGTCCTAAGTTCTAGGGGACTGATGACCTCAGATGTTAGGTCCCATAGTGCTCAGAGCCATTTGAACCATTTGAACCCAAAATCCGGAAACCGGAGCTAAAATTTTTGTTTCATTGAATTCCATTGAATGTCCCAAAGAAATACAGTGCTCTGCTACTGCCGATTTTGACGGTTGCCGCTGACGGGTGTATCTTTCATGTTCTGTACATCGTTCATGGACAGTTCTTGTAGTCTGGCCAGTATATGCAGAGCCACATTTACATGAAATTTTGTAGACGCCTGCTTTCTTCAGTTGTAAATCGTCTTTAGCGGATCCAACCAGGGCCCGATTCTTTGCTGGTGGACGGAAGATAACCTTGATTTTATTTTTCTTCAGTAACCTGCCTATTTTCTACGACACATTCCCGGCGTATGGAAGGAACGCAATTCATTTATAGTCGTCATCAGGGTCCTCAGTGCATTGCTTCTGGTCATGACAGTTGCACATGGCCTTCCTTATTTGGCTTGTAGTGTAGCCATCCTCTTTAAAAACCTTCTCCAAATGTTCTAATTCTGCGTGGAGGTTTTCATCATCCGATATTACATGCGCTCGATGTATTAAGGTACTGAGAACACCGGCTGTTTGTGCTGGGTGATGGCAGCTTGACGCCTGGAGATACAGATCCGTGTGAGTCGGTTTCCTGTACACAGAATGTCCTAACGACCCATAATTTTTACGGCGTACTAGCACGTCTAGAAATGGTAAAGTGCTATCTTTTTCAATCTCCATCGTGAATTTGATGTTCTCATGTAATGAGTTTACGTGATGAAGGAATCCTGTCGTTCCAGTGAATTTCAAGTAGTGGTAAGAGTTGTTGGTTTAGGAGGACAAGGAGAATTATTAAGTATTCACAGTTTTAAGGAATTCTTAAGAATATAACTGAGGATTTAGTAGACACACGTGGCCGACTACGTCTACACCACCGATCTGGCACCAGTTTTTTTGTTCACATTTTGGGATTTCTGCTTGGCAGTAAAATAAAATGATATCTCCTTTGCTCTTTCGTCGGTATTGGCGGCTACCCTGCATGTAAATAAAGAAAACGCAAATTAATATGATGCTTTTCCTCGGCGTAAAAAAACGAAATATTTTTCTCTTTGATGTCTTCATTTCTTTTTGATCATTGGTCGCAAAATAGTTTAAAATCAAGAGTCTATTTAATGGCTTCAGAGAGTGAAATAGACGACCTAGTTTTTGTGTATAACCTACTGCTTCTTTTCTCCATCTCTCGCCATACGTGTTCTGTGGGACGGCGGTCAGCAGATCTGGGAGGCCAGTCCAATAGTTTAACGTCTCCGTTCATTTGAAATCAGTATTTTAAAAAGTTCAATGTGTGGACAGGAGAACGGTCATGTTGGAAGATTATTCTGCCTTCTGAAAGACTCCGAAGAACAAAAGGAATCTTTATGTTCTCGAGTACTTCGCTGTAGTAATGACTAGTAAAAGCAGACCAGTTGCCACACAACCCCACAACCGCTTACTGTTACCCATCCCCATACTGTTACAGCAGTTCGGCAAAACCTTTGCCTCAGATGGACATATTTGGTGTCGAATGTGGCTCCACTTGTTCGATATATATCGACTGAAATATTTGGTGCAGCAGAAAACACATTATCGATCGTAAATGTAACTTGCATCCAGTACGAAAGCGGTTTCCTTCAGTACGTCAGTGGAAGTAAAATCTTCTGCTTCAATATTTTCTTAACCGCTGATACCTTCCTTTCTCGTGAATGACGACAAATGGTTGACGTGCTCACACTTATCTGGCAGATGTTCCTCATTTCTGTGCTCGTCGTGAAAGAGTCTTCGTCACTGCAGCGGAGTATCCTGCTGTCTTGGCCTCCCGTGGTAGTCCGTGGACGTTAAGGGTGACGACTACGGTTGACATGATCTGCAAATGTTTCAAAGTCTCCTAGACTTAAAACTTCTTAAACCCAACTAGCCTAAGAACATCACACACATCCATGCCCGAGGCAGGATTCGAACCTGCGACCGTAGCAGCCACGTCGTTCCGGACTGAAGCGCCTAGAACCGCTCGGCCACAGCGGCCAGGACATGATCTTCCTCCTACATCTTCTTCACCTTGTGATTTTCTGTGCCTGGGGCACGGGAAATGGCGCTGAAGCAGTATTCATCTTCAGGAATCGCAAGAATGCGACCTTTATCAAATTCCTTGAGTTTTTACGCTTCTCAAGCAAAGACCTACTGACAAAGCAGGAGGAAGCCTAGTGCGTTAAGAGGTAGAGAGCACTTTCTTGGGCGAAGAAGTTAAATTCATTCCCGATTACATGCTTTGAAAACTACTAGTGATAAATAATCCTCTTTTTAATGTCTCTTCGTGTGTTGTCAACGATAACGACAGATGCTGTTATTTATAGTCAGATTTGAACAACTCTCACTAATGATGAGCAATCAACTGGGGATAGAAAACGAGGGCGGTAGGTGCCGAGTTAGATTCTTGGTCAGGCAAAGAAATTGTATTTGAGATTCGAATATCTCCCAGCTGTTGCAAAATTTGATATCTAACATCTGATGTTACTTAGTTAACAGTATGATCACGGGGTGGATTCGAATCCCCGTCAAAAAACTTTACATCATGGAACTGTACTGTAAACAGGTGCAAACTTCGTTACTTCAAATTATATTAATTGCTTTTTGTGGTTAGTTAATAGAGAGATACGGTTCTTGATAGGAGTCCAGGCAGAGCACAAACATTTTCACGTTCAGATTTGCTAACTGATACTTGTGAAGACTTCGATATGTCACGACTCTTTATGACTAGTCACCAATGATGAACGTTTCTGTGGTCGAGTCTCGGTCGGACACGAAAGCTTTGCTTAGTTATAATTGCTACTGGTGCTTGGTTTCTATCCAGATCCGAAACAAAAGAGTTCTTCATGTCGTTTAAAGTTCATAAATGTGGACAAATAACTGCTTAAACACGAGTACAGAGAATTTTTTTTTTTTTTCATCAGTCTACTGACTGGTTTGTTGCGGCCTGCCACGAATTCCTTTCCTGTGCTAACCTCTTCATCTCAGAGTAGCACTTGCAACCTACGTCCTCAATTATTTGCTTGACGTATTCCAATCTCTGTCTACCTCTAAAGTTTTTGCCCTCTACAGCTCCCTCTAGTACCATGGAAGTCATTCCCTCATGTCTTAGCAGATGTCCTATCATCCTGTCCCTTCTCCTTATCAGTGTTTTCCACATATTCCTTTCCTCTCCGATTCTGCGTAGAACCTCCTCATTCCTGACCTAATCAGTCCACCTAATTTTCAACATTCGTCTATAGCACCACATCTCAAATGCTTCGATTCTCTTCTGTTCCGGTTTCCCCACAGACCATGTTTCACTACCATACAATGCTGTACTCCAGACGTACATCCTCAGAAATTTCTTCCTCAAATTAAGGCCGGTATTTGATATTAGTAGACTTCTCTTGGCCAGAAATGCCTTTTTTGCCATAGCGAGTCTGCTTTTGATGTCCTCCTTGCTCCGTCCGTCATTGGTTATTTTACTGCCTAGGTAGCAGAATTCCTTAACTTCATTGACTTCGTGACCATCAATCCTGATATTAAGTTTCTCGCTGTTCTCATTTCTACTACTTCTCATTACCTTCGTCTTTCTCCGATTTACTCTCAAACCATACTGTGTACTCATTAGACTGTTCATTCCGTTCAACAGGTCATTTAATTCTTCTTCACTTTCACTCAGGATAGCAATGTCATCAGCGAATCGTATCATTGATATCCTTTCACCTTGTATTTTAATTCCACTCCTGAACCTTTCTTTTATTTCCATCATCGCTTCCCGATGTACAGATTGAAGAGTAGGGGCGAAAGGCTACAGCCTTGTCTTACACCCTTCTTAATACGAGCACTTCGTTCTTGATCGTCCACTCTTATTATTCCCTCTTGGTTGTTGTACATATTGTATATGACTCATCTCTCCCTATAGCTTATCCCTACTTTTTTCAGAATCTCGAACAGCTTGCACCATTTTATATTGTCGAACGCTTTTTCCAGGTCGACAAATCCTATGAAAGTGTCTTGATTTTTCTTTAGCCTTGCTTCTATTATTAGCCGTAACGTCAGAATTGCCTCTCTCGTCCCTTTACTTTTCCTAAAGCCTAACTGATCGTCACCTAGCGCATTCTCAATTTTCTTTTCCATTTTTCTGTATATTATTCTTGTAAGCTGTTAAGCTGATTGTGCGATAATTCTCGCACTTGTCAGCTCTTGCCGTCTCGGAATTGTGTGGATGATGCTTTTCCGGAAGTCAGATGGTATATCGCCAGACTCATGTATATTCTACACACCAACGTGAATAGTCGTTTTGTTGCCACTTCCCCCAATGATTTTAGAAATTCTGATGGAATGTTATCTCTCCCTTCTACCTTATTTGACCGTAAGTCCTCCAAAGCTCTTCTAAATTCCGATTATAATACTGGATCCCCTATCTCTTCTAAATCGACTCCTGTTTCTTCTTCTATCACATGAGACAAATCCCTCATAGAGGCTTTCAATGTATTCTTTCCACCTGTCTGCTCTCCCCTCTGCATTTAACAGTGGAATTCCCGTTGCACTCTTAATGTTACCACCGTTGCTTTTAATGTCACCAAAGGTTGTTTTGACTTTCCTGTATGCTGAGTCTGTCCTTCCGACAATCATATCTTTTTCGATGTCTTCACATTTTTCCTGCAGCCATTTCGTCTTAGCTTCCCTGCACTTCCTATTTATTTCATTCCTCAGCGACTTTTATTTCTGTATTCCTGATTTTCCCGGAACATGTTTGTACTTCCTCCTTTCATCAATCAACTGAAGTATTTCTTCTGTTACCCATGGTTTCTTCGCAGCTACCTTCTTTGTACCTATGATTTCCTTCCCAACTTCTGTGATGACCATTTTTAGAGATGTCCATTCCTCTTCAACTGTACTGCCTACTGCGCTATTCCTTATTGCTGTATCTATAGCGTTAGAGAACTTCAAACGTATCTCGTCATTCCTTAGTACTTTCGTATCCCACTTCTATGCGCTTTGATTCTTCTTGACTAATGTCTTGAACTTCAGCCTACTCGTCATCACTACTATATTGTGATCTGAGTCTATATCTGCTCCTGGGTACGCCTTCCAATCCAGTATCTGATTTCGGAATCTCTGTCTGACCATGATGTAATCTAATTGAAAGCTTCCCGTATATCCCGGCCTTTTCCAAGTATACCTCCTCCTCTTGTGATTCTTGAACAGGGTATTCGCTATTACTAGCTGAAACTTGTTACAGAACTCAATTAGTCTTTCTCCTGTTTCATTCCTTGTCCCAAGCCCATATTCTCCTGTAACCTTTTCTTCTACTACTTCCCGTACAACTGCATTCCAGTCGCCCATGACTATTAGATTTTCGTCCCCCTTTACATACTGCATTACCCTTTCAATATCCTCATACACTTTCTGTTCATCTTCATCTTGCGACGTCGGCATGTATACCTGAACTATCGTTGTCGGTGTTGGTCTGCTGTCGATTCTGATTAGAACAACCCGGTCACTGAACTGTTCACAGTAACACACCCTCTGTTCTACCTTCTTATTAATAACGAATCCTACACCTGTTATACCATTTTCTGCTGCTGTTGATATTACCCGATACTCATCTGACCAGAAATCCTTGTCTTCCTTCCACTTCACTTCACTGACCCCTACTATATCTAGATCGAGCCTTTGCATTTCCCTTTTCAGATTTTCTAGTTTCCCTACCACGTTCAAGCTTCTGACATTCCACGCCCCGACTCGTAGAACGTTATCCTTTCGTAGATTATTCAATATTTTTCTCATGGTAACCTCCCCCTTGGCAGTCTCCTACCGGAGATCCGAATGGGGGATTATTCCGGAATCTTTTGCCAATGGAGAGATTATCATGAGACTTCTTCAATTACAGGCCCCATGTCCTGTGGATACACGTTACCTGTCTTTAATGCAGTGGTTTCCATTGCCTTCTGCATCCTCATGTCGTTGACCATTGCTGATTCTTCCGCCTTTAGGGGCAATTTCCCACCCCTAGGACAAGAGAGTGCCCTGAACCTCTATCCGCTCCTCCGCCCTCTTTGACAAGGCCGTTGGCAGAATGAGGCTGACTTCTTATGCCGGAAGTCTTCGGCCGCCAATGCTGATTATTTTGGTTACGCGATGGTAATTTTGAAGTATCTATAGAGCTCTTGGCGCTGTTAATCCCATTGCTTTAAACTGTTTAATTCTATTTTTAGTTATGCCATACAATTCGCAAAATGAATGACGTCTCACAAGTATCGGAAAACTTTTTAGAAAGCTAAAATACTTCGAATGTCAGAGAAGCTTAAGAGTCCAGATACTGTCTCAAAATATCTTGGTCATAAAAACATGTAATTTCGGCTAATGATTGCTAGAATACCTTATGTGACAGAGTTAATTCAAATTCTAATGAGTGTGGTAGTAGTTTTGAATTATCACTTACGGTAGTAAAATTGAGGTTACAAGCGGTAATGACTGTTTAATCTCGACGCGTTCCTTGTATTTGCAACATCGTGTGTTGTTTTACGTTTGGACTGATTCCACAAGCACAATTCTTTTTTTTTTTCAAATAAGTTATCTATATTGTTACCATTATTATTATTATTATTATTACTACTACTATTGTTATTGGAAGCGGCTGTAGTTGTATAAATAAGTTTACAAGCATAACTGGTATACTGCAGTTGCTATTAATTTCACATTCCCATATTTATCTGTATCTAAAAATTCGTGAACACGCAGAATGTATACTCACGAGCTGCCACTGCTCAAAATGATTTTAGTCTTATGAAAATCGAGGATGCTTGGTAACTCATAGCATCATTCGTAACAGAGAGAATTCTTTAGCCGTAGACCTGGTGTAAAACCTTCCTCGATGTAGTAACTACAACATAAAATCCATGAGAAATTTTTAACGGGTGCTTTAGTTTATAGCTGTTAATCCTGAGAATAGCCAGACAAGAGACCGTATTCACCACGTGTAGTTGCTAAATTGTTGATCAAATATAGGTTAACTGTGAATCATATAATAGAAAATCTGCAAGAAGTAGAATCAGTAGACGCACCTTTGCTCCGTATGTAAAGTGTATAAGGGTAAAATAAAGTTGCGTGCAAATTTTCATTCGAATAATACGCTAATAGTGTAAAATAGTCTATGTACTGACATGCTGAACGCGCTGTTGGCTCCATGACCAGTTTATGTAGCATCTGTTTCCAGCTGTACAGTAGCGGAAAAGCTGACATGTCGAAAGCCTGGTAACGGGATCGAACCAGCACGTCTTCAGCCCTTTTTTCTTCGTTAAAGCTTTCCTGCATAATTAAAGGCTCTTTTTTTATCAGTTGGGAAGTGAGGCAGACGTGTCAGGGTGACTGGTTTAATGGCATCCTCCACCCCCGTGAGCCCACCAAACACACACACACACACACACACACACACACACACACATCTGCACATGCGCCTACTTACGCATGCCGACTAATCATTCTGAGGGCTTTGTGGCGTTAATCCCGTGTAATTATTACGAATGCAACGACCCATTGCTCCCCGCGTGACCTTCTAACAGCTGTTTCTCATCCCCAGCAAAGCAGTTAACCCAACTACAAAAACAAAAAAATTACATAAAATGTCACTCATTCGAACAAGGATTGTGTGTTACTTAACATTGTTGCTAAAATGGTGCTCGACGAAACGGAAAGCTGCAGCTATTCCGAAGTCGAAAGACAAATTTCAATAATTTTTCTCTGTGCTTTAAGTTCCACTAACTTATTAAAACGACGAGGACTGGAAATTGTGAGGAAATAACTGTGTAATAAACGGTTACCATTTGCGTGTGAGATATTCAAAATGACAGATTAATTTCAGTCTGCTACATAGAAAATTGATGTGCTGTATGAACTTCCTAGGGAACGAAGGAAGTCAATAATAAACATAAAAATCTAATCCAAATGCGTAAAAATAAATCGTGTGACTAAATGTCAACATCTTGCGCAGAGGGTCTACCGAAATGGACTACATAAACGGCGTTAACAGGAAGATCAAGAGGAACCAATATTCCACACCAACGGAGCCACATGAAGAAAATCATTTTCTATAAAGTCTAGCTGTATTATGTTGACGCGTAAGTTCGTAGGGTTTTTTGTTTCGCATGTTGGTATTCCGGTTGCTGTGGGTTTACTTATCGATAGTCATTTTTACGTGTAGTACACTGTTACTATTTGAGTTTACATATCGTTGTTTTATCATTTGGAGACAGTGAGTGCAGCCTCGGTCGCTTGAAAATGGAGTGCCAGATGGATAAATTGGAACATTTTCCACAAATCCATTTGAGTTTAGTAGAGGGATGACAGCAGCAGCGGAAGCCAGAAACACTTGCACCATGTATGAGGATAACGCCATTGGGCACAGCACGGCAAAAAAATGGTTTTCTCGTTTTAAGGAGGATCGTTTTGACGTTAGTGACTCTCTACGTTCAGGAAGACCTTCGGGGTTTCAAGAGGATCGTTTAAATGCACTAATCTACAGTGATACACATCAGTGTACTCGATAACTGGCAGATGTGGTGAAATGTGATCTTTCCACCATCATGCAACGTTTTCATGCAGTGGGGAAGGTTTAAAATGAGTTCCGCAGAGAGTCAGAGTCACAAATATCATCAGTGGGCATGTGTGCATCTTTGCTTGCTCGTCATCAATTGGCTCGTGAACAACACCGACCATTCCTATCCTTTGTCGTTACTGGTGACGAGAAATGGTGTCTTTATGCTAACACAAGCAAAAGAAAGGAATGGTGTGGCCAAACAAAGCAGCAAATGCTCGTACAAAGACCTGCGTGCACCCACTAAACGTAGTGTTATGCATCTGGTGGAACAGCGACGGTTTGGTGTACTGCGAATTGCTTCCTCGAGGAGCAACCTTCCCTGCTGACGTTTGCTGTCAACAACTGAGACGTTCTGTAGACGCACTTCAAGAACAGCGATCATGAAGAATGAGTGAAGTGATGCTTCTCCACGATAACGGCAGCCAGCGTTCTGCTGAACTGATAAAAAGCACTATTCAAGAGTTAGATTGGCAACTCAGTCCGCACCCAACTTATTCGCCTGAACTTGTGCCCGCTCTCTATCGAACAGCCTTCAAGGAACTTCCTTTCCGGATGAAAACGGTCTCCGAACATGGCTTGACCGGTTCTTCGCCTCAAAACCACGTGACTTCTACAGTCGTGGTATCGAAAAGTTAAGCCAGCGCTAGCAGACTGTGGTAAATAGTGAAGGACAATATATTACTAATGGCTAAAGTCTCTGTTATGTGTATGTATTGCGTTTATAGTAGTAGTAGTAGTAGTTGTAGGTATTATGCTTTACGGCCTCTTCCACTTTGTTTGTCCATAGCCAGTCTTTTTATTCCTGAATATTTGTCTACTTGGGTATTGTCCATCATTTGATATCTTCTATTGTGTTTATTAAACTTAAAAAAAACTGCGAACTTGTGCACCAACTTAACAACACTCTCATCAAACTGGTATGTCTGAATGCCTTTCTTTCAAATGGAAAATGTTTGTGTTGTGTCTAGACAAGACAGCATAGACACAATGAGAGGAAGCCGAAAGGCACGCGCTATAAGCTCACGCAGGATGGCGTGAGGTCTGAAACAGGATACGTAATGAATGCTATAAAGAAAAGTACGTAGCTTCTGGAATACTTAACTTTAATCCATCCTTGGTACATCGCTAGTGACGATACAAGTGAGACTCTATAGTTTCAGACAATATACTGCTAATGGCGCCTTGCTAGGTCGTAGCCATTGACTTAGCTGAAGACTATTCTAAATATCTGCTCTGCAAATGAGCGAGGCTTCGTCAGTGTGCATCGCTAGCTACGTCGTCCGTACAACTGGGGCGAGTGCTAGTAAGTCTCTCAAGACCTGCCGTGTGGTGGCGCTCGGTCTGCTATCACTGAAAGTGGCGACACGCGGATCCGACATGTACTAATGGACCGCGGCCGATTTAAAGCTACCACCTAGCAAGTGTGGTGTCTGGCGGTCACACCACAGTTTGCTTGCTAAATAAGAACGAGATGGGTACAGCTCTTGCTCTGTTGGTTAACCCGCAGTGGAAATTGGGATTCGCATAAAGTAATCCATTCTAAATAAACCTCTAGACGAAAAAATTCACAGATTCAATTATCAAACAATTAGCTCCCTTCTACGGTTGTATGACACAGCTGGACATGAAACATCATTTGCCTCCTTGATTTTAACTCAGGAAAATAGCCTCCTAGCACGAAAATCTACAGAAATATATGAAAGGAACTAGCCTGCAATGAGACGATGAATACGACCAGGATTATTTCAGCAAAGTTACCGTGACTCTTGCAACTTTTCAAGATGACAAAGTGCTAACCGCTGCGAATGGACAGATGAAGGCCTTGTTACATGTTACACATATCAAGTTGATGAGAAAAAGATTTCCCAAACGGAAAATGTTTCAGAAAGTTACCTAACGGATCTCTGGTCGAACAGGGATGGAAATGGGGGAAGTGGGGTGGCATTGTTTTAATCACTGCTCTCTTTAACCTGTAACAGGCTCGTATACCGTAGTTTTATAGGTAAATTCGTGTATTATAGCATGAGAACACTGTCCTTGCCGCTAGCATCAAACACACGATTCTTAATGAGTTGCAGATGAAGAACGTGTCCGAGAGCGAATTCTTTAAACCTAGAAATCATTCTGTGGCCACAAATTCAATTATTCATTGATGTATTTATCCCACCTCTCAAGATTACGTGCTTCAGTCCTTCTATCACATCTAACGAAGCTTCCTTAGTGAATCAACATTACAATATGCCTGCAACATAGTCCAGTATATTGAGGATGTTTCTGGAAACAGCAAATTAATTGACCTTGCTTGTGTTAACCGGCGTGGATACAGTGGTGCTCCGATCAATTCTACGTTTACCGACTTGAAACTTCATCTGGATATGGTTCCTTCTATTATGCTGCATGCGTCATTTCCACACTGCGTCTCTTATTAGCTGAGAACTATTGTGCCTCAGGTAACTTTCAGGAAAAAGAAGTTCGATGGCGATAATAGGACAGACATCCAGGAGATGAAAAACCTATAAATCGTTCGGAGGCGCGAGTGGGTACTCCACCAGTTCCATAAAAAGTGTCACGGAATCAATCCACGAAGTGACACATCGGAATAAGAAATATTGGGTACGGCCTCTCTACCACACATTTCAAGAGTATCGGACAGAATCGGCCGTATACTGCTCAAACACGGCGTAAAGATTATATACAAACCTACAAAGAAAATCAAAATGTCTCCGAGAGCGGCAAAGATGAAAAGTGATCCACCTGCAATGTCGGGAATATACTGCATTCCACGTATATATGGGCAAGTCTACGTTGGACTCATTGGATGATCAGTCAACACTAGGATCACCGAACATAAGCGGCATTGCAGGATGGGCAGATTGAGAAATCAACAGCGGAGCACGCTCTGTGTGAGACCGACCACACAATAAATCTCGCTGACACGAAAGTTCGAGCTGTAGAGAAGTCAAAGTCTGACACTGGCCTGAGATCTGTGACGAAAAGCAGACGAACGCCTTACTCTCAACAAGAACTGACATTCTCGGATATTTCTCAGAGACGTTTTCAGCCAAATTAGCTGACGTTGCTGTTATCCGCTTCAGACGTGGTTGGTGGTAAGGGTGAAAGTACAATTACACTATGTGATCAAAAGTATCCGGACACCTGGTTGAAAATGAATTACAAGTTCAAGGCGCTCTCCATCGGTAACGATGGAATTCAGTATGGTGTTGGCCAACCCTTAGCCTTGATGATAGCTTCCACTCTCGCAGGCATACGTTCAATCAGGTGCTGGAAGGTTTCTTGGGGAATGGCAGCTCATTCTTCACGGAATGCTACAGTGAGGAGAGGTATCAGTATCTGTCGGTGAGGCCTGGCAGGAAGTCGGGGTTCCAGAACATCCTAAAGTCAGGACTGTGCAGGCTAGTCCATTAAAGGGATATTGTTGTCGTGTAACCACTCCGTCATAGGCCGTGCATTATGAACAGGTGCTCGATCATGTTGAAAGATGCAATCGCCATCCCCAAACTGCTCTTCAACAGTGGGAAGCAAGAAGGTGCTTAAAACATCAATGTAGGCCTGAGCTGTGATAGTGCCACGCAAGCCCCCTCCATGAAAAACACGACCACACCGCAACACCACCGCCTCCGAATTTTACCATTGGCACTACACACGCTGACAGATGACGTTCGCTGGGCATTCGCCATACCCACGCTCTGCAATCGGATCACCACATTGTGTACCGTGATTCGTCACTCCACACAACGTTTTTCCACTGTTCAGTCGTCCAATGTTTACGCTCCTTACACCAAGCGAGACGTCGTTTGGAATTTCCCGGCGTGACGTGTGGCTTATGAGCAGCCGCTCGACCATGAGATTAAAGTTTTCTCATCTCACGCCTGTCATAGTACTTGCAGTGGATGCAGATGCAGTTTGGAATTTCTGTGTGATGGTCTGGATAGATATCTGCCTATTACACATTACGACCCTCGGCAGTCTCTGTCAGTCAAGAGACGAGGTCGGCCTGTACGCTTTTGTGCTGTACGTGCCCCTTCACGTTTCCATTTCACTATCACATTGGAAACAGAGGACCTAGGGATGTTTAGGAGTGTGTAAACGCCACGTACAGACGTATGACACAAGTGACACCCAATCACCTGAGCACGTTCGAAGTCCGTGTGTTCCGCGGAGCGGCCCTTTCTGCACTCTCACGATGTCTAATGACTACTTGTGGGGTCTTGCCCACTGGTCGCTAATAGAGTGCCTAAGGGATGCAGCGTTCTCGGATCCTATACAACAACTCAAACAAATAACATTAGTAGTTTTATTTCTATGAAGCAACTGACAATACTTAACTTTGGAGATACATCGGTGTCACAAGTAACATGCAAACAGTAATAGTCCTAGCTATAGGCAAGGTCCAGTCAAGTAACTGATAAGGATCACAACTAGTTGTTCTTGTAGCACGCTCCGCAAATACGTTCCACTAACGTCAGTACACTGAGTCGATCTGAGCCTCGAAGCTTATATTCACTTCTCTCAGATGTCGCTCCTGGCGCGACGCGGTCAAATTCCACTCACCATTGGCCGACGTTACCTCACCGCCTTCTCTGGTCTTCGGTTCCGCATCTTCGTCCCGGCGCTTGTGGTCACACCAGAACACTACTGAAGCCGCTAATATGGAGTACCTGGCAGTAGGTGGCAGCACAATGCACCTAATATGAAGAAAGTATGATTTTGGGGGTGTCCGGACACTTCTGATCACTTAGTGTAGTATAATATTATTTTGTTGCGTAGATACAGGGTGGTCAGAAACAACATTAAAACCTTATAAGGGTGTTCCGGGGTGGATTATGCTGAGATATAATTATTGAGGAATGTTCAATAAGTTGAACCACTTCGGAGTTAAATAGCACTGAAGTAGCCAATCAGGTCGTCAGGCAGACAAATTTAAGCGGCCTGCCAGAGGCAGTGTCGCCAAATTTCGATTTTCTCATACAGAACAAATGCAGCTTTTGTTCATCTAGCTTAAATTTATCACTTCCGAAAAAGGGCACATTTTAACTGGTAATGAGCATTTCAACAAGTGGTAGCTCACGCATCCACAGATATCAGTGGATTACCGCATTTCAGTGCGTGCAAGGGCTTGAATTTGCGTGCGCAGCAACTTCATTAGTTAACTTCAACGCTAAAACGGAAACAGGCCGACGTACCAATTTTTATTCCTAATAAATATTTCTCAGTTAAACCCCCCCTGCAACATACAAGCTTCTCACACTGTTTTCCAACATCCTATATAACGGTTATCTGTCGAAATTCGTATTACAAGACACACAGTATGCTGTAAGCCTCCCCCTGTCCAACCCCCACCTATTTTATAGTGTATTTACTGCCTTTCAGATATCAGAATGTGGCTTAGTAGGTCACATCAGTTGACGATTAAAGGCATGTACCGTGAAGCTGTAGCGTGCCTTAAATTACACACATCAATAAACGTTTTGTATCACCTCGGTTCCGAGAGTTCCGGAACCTGTACATAAAATTGGAATACAGATCAACATAAACATCATTTCCGCCCTTTTTACTGCTCATGAAAACCACACATTGCATGTTGTACCACCACACAGCGAGACCATCAGAGGTTGTGGTTGAGATTGCTGTACACACCAGTACCTCTAATACCTAGTAACACGTCCTTTTGCCTTCATGCATGCCTGTATTCGTCGTCGCATTCTTTCCACACGTTCACCAGCGGCGTACGTCGGCCCTGTTGTGTCTAGACAAGACAGCCTAGACACAATGAGAGGAAGCCGAAAGGCACGCGCTAAGCTAAAGCAGGATGGCGTGAGGTCTGAAACAGGATACGTAATGAATGCTATAAAGAAAAGTACGGTGCTTCTGGAATACTTAACTTTAATCCATCCTTTTGGTACATCTGGAGATTGTGGCGATACAAGTGAGACTCTTTAGATACATGCAATGTTACTAATTGCGCCTTGCTAGGTCGTAGCCATGGACTTAGCTGAAGGCTATTCTAACTATCTGCTCTGCAAATGAGCGAGGCTTCGTCATTGTAGTCGCTAGCTACGTCGTCCGTACAACTGGGGCGAGTGCTAGTCCGTATCTCGAGACCTGCCTTGTGGTGGCGCTCGGTCTGCGATCACACAGTGGCGACACGCGGGTCCGACATGTACTAATGGACCGCGGCCGATTTAAAACTACCACCTAGCAAGTGTGGTGTCTGGCGGTGACACCACAGGCCCTACATAATGTCATCCCAAAACGGCAGACAACCTGCACCTTACTACACTGGCCGGACAGTGTGTCTAAGGCGTTCAGCCTGAGCGGGTTGCCTCCAAACACGTCACCGACGATTGTCTGGTTGAAGGCATGTGCGACACTCATCGGTGAAGAGAAGGTGATGCCAAACCTGAGCGGTCCATTCGGCATGTTGTTGAACCCATCTGTACCGCACTGCATAGTGTGGTTGCAAAGATAGGCCTCGCCATGGACGTCTGGAGTGAAGTTGCGCATCATGCAGTCTATTGCGCACAGTTTTAGACGTAATACTACGTCCTGTAGTTGCACGACAAGCATTATTCAACATGATGGTGTCGCTGTCAGGGTTCCTCCGAGCCATAATCAGTAGGTAGCGGTCATCCACTACAGTAGTAGCCCTTGGGCTGCCATCGACAGTTCCTGTCTCTCTGTATACCCTCCATGTCCGAAGTCCGAACAACATCGCTTTGGTTCACTCCGAGACGCCCTTGTTGAGAGCCCTTCCTGGCACAAAGTAGCAATGCGGATGCGATCGAACCGCGGTATTGACCGTCTAGGCATGGTTGAACTGCAGACAACACAGGCCGTGTGCCTCCTTCTTGGTGGAATGACTGGAACTGATCAGCTGTCGGACCCGCTCCGTCTAACATGCTAACATGCGCTGCTCACGGATGATTGTTTACATCCTTGGGTGGATTTAGTGATATCTCTGAACAGTCAAAGGGACTGTGTCTTTGATACAGACGACGACTGTCTTCAGGAGTTCTGGGAACCTTTTTTTGATGTGTGCATATCAGTATTACACGTAGAGTTTAATAATTTATGCTGTGAAATCAAACAGTTCGTATCCCAACTTAGTGCACCGCAGTAACTGTTCAGACTCACTGTACACTGCGTTCGAACTCTTACAGGCACACTCGTGAGTTTGTCACAGCTTCAGAGTAACACGTTGTCAAGCTGCATTACGCAGTAACCAAACAAATAAAGATGTGTGCAGCTACTGAACTTCTTTAGAACATACGCTCTTGGCTCTTGCCTTCGCGCAGTTTTCTCTGTCTAAACGATATGCATCATCGAGCGCTGGTTGGCGAGCGCTCCATTGATAAGCAGGGCCCAGCGCTCTGCAGGAGGAAGGCGTACGGAGCGAGTCTGCACGGGGCATCGCAGATCATCAGTTGGCTCGTTGTGTACTTTTGTGCCGCACTGGTGTGTCATTGCGGCACCGGTGGCTGCTGGCGAGAGGAACTGGTGTGTGGCTGCAAGTGATCAGCAAACACTGGCTCTGTTCAAGAGTCGTTCTGCCTTGTTCTGTGACGAGACCCCAAAGTTTGGGCCTAGCTTGTATATCTGCAGTTTGTTCTCGTCAGAATCGACAGTAAACTAATACCGACAGGTGTACATGCCGATGTCACAAGCAGAAGACGAAGAGACAAAGTAGTTGAGGACATTGAACAGGTAATTCAGAACGTAAACGAAGATGACAATCTAACAGTCATGGCGAATTGGAATGTGGTTGTATGAGAAAGAGTAGAAGAAAGGTGGTTACGGGGATGTGGGCTTCGTACTAGGGATGAGAGAGGAGACAGACAAATTAAGTTCTGCAATAAACTGCAGCTAGTAACAGCAAATACACTGTTCAAGAATCACAAGAGGACGAGACACACTTGGGGAAGACCGGTAGGTACGGGAAGATTTCAGTTGTACTGCACCACGGTTGAGCAGCTATTTCGAAATGAGATTGTAAGGCATATTCAGCGGCAGATATAGACTCAAATCACTATTTAATAATGATGAAGAGTAGACTGAATTTAAGACACTAGTAAGGAAGAAGCAATCCATATGGAAACGGGATACGGAAATACTGAGGAATGAAGACATCCGCATAGAGTTCTTTGAGACTAAAGACACTGCTATAATGTATAGATACTGTGATGATGGACAGCTCAGTATGCAGTTCAGTTAAAGAGGAATGGACGTCTCTAAAAGGGGCTATCACAGAAGTTGGAAAGAAAAACATAGGAACTGGGAAAGTAAGTGAGAAGAAACTATGAGTAACAGAAGAAATAATGAAAGGGTGAAGAATTGTATGTGTTGAATGGAATCAACAGCCTAAGGGAGTACAGAATATGGACTGAGAGTAAATCGATAAAGTCGAAAGTAATGAGAAGTAGCAGAAACGCGAACAGCGAGAAATTTAAGATCAAAATTTATGTTCACGAAGCAAATGAAGATTTGTAATTCTACTATAATCAGCAAAATAACCCGTGATGGATCGAGCAAGGAGAATATAAAAAGCAGAGCAACACAGGCAAGGAGGGTATTCCTTCCCAAAAGAAGTCTACTAGTATCAAACATAGGCATTAATATGAGGAAGAAATTAATGAAAACGTACGTCTGGAGCACAGCATAGCATGTTAGTGAAACATGGACTGTGTGAAAATAGGAATGAAAGTGAACTGAAGCATTTGGGTTGTGGTGCTAAGAGTAATGTTGAAAATGAGGTGGACTGATAAGGTAAGGAACGAGGAGGAAAAGAATATGAGGGAAACACTGACAAGAAGAAGGGACAGGACATCAGGGAATAACTTCCATGGGACTAGAGGTAGCTGTAGAGGGTAAAACTGTAGAGGAAGACAGAGATTGGGATACATCCAGAAACTAACTGAAGTCGTAGGTTGCAAGTGCTACTCTGAGATGAAAAGGTTGGCGCAAAAGAGGGATTTGTGGTGTGTTGAATTAACCCAGTGATAAGCTGATGAATTTAAAAAAATTGCTGAGATAGTCCTGCTGCCGATTCGCCTTTGCTGCCCTGCACTTCCCATTCATTTCATTCCTATAGGTTCATATTACAGTACTCCGTATTTCCATGAATATTTTTCTATTTCCTTCTCTAATTGATCAAATGAAGTACTTCTTCTGTTACTCAAATTTTCTTCGCAGTTACCTCTCTTGTGCATATCCAACATCGACGACTGTTCTTTTTAGACATGTCAACTCCTTGAACTGAACCGGTTGCCGTGATATTCCTTACGGCAGAATCCACATCATAAACGAACTTCAAACGCGTCTCACCATTCGTTAAAATTTCAGTATCACGCTTCCCTCCACCCTGATGAATGCATACAATTCTCTTAAACTCCAGTCTACTCTCCACCACTAGTAAATTGTGATCAGAGTCTGTATCTGCTCCTCCATCCGCTTCCCATGTCTCCGGATTATCTCCAGTTATAACTCCTTCTTTTGTGGCTCTTGAACAGAGTACCCCCTATCACTAGCGAAATTACTGCATAACTCAATTAGTCTCTCATTCCTACTGCCAAGTCCATATTCCCCCAGTAAACATTTATTCTATTTCTTCCACCACAACCACCTTCCAATACCCCATCATTATCAGATTTTCGTTCCCCTTTACATACTGAATTATCCGATCAATATCCTGATATAGTTCCTTCTGCTTTCGACGTCAGCATGTATACCTAACCACTGTTGTCGGTGTCGGTTTGCTGTCGAATGTGATGAGAATGACTCTATCAAGGAGCTGTTCACAGTAACTCACTCCCACCCGTAACTTCCTATTGATGGGCAATCCCAGTTCCGTTACACCACTTTCTGCTGCTGTTGCTATTACCCTGTACACGTCTCACCAGAAAACCTTGTCTTCGTTTCATTTCGCTTAACTGCTCCCCGTACACCAAGACTGAGCCTTAACATTTCACTTTTCAAATTTTCTGGTTTCTCTACCTGACAAACATCGTCCACACTAGTGGAACGTTGCCCTTTCGTTGGTTATTCAGTTTTGCCCACCTCCCCCTTTCCAGTGCCCTCGCAGCGATCCGAATGGGGCTCTAATCCGGAATCCTTAGCCAGTGGAGAGATCATATGATATTTTCAATTACAGACCGCATAGTCACTGGATGCACATTATGTGTCCTTAATGCTGTTATTTCCATCCTCATGTTGTTGACCATTGCTGATTCGTCGGCCTTGTAGGTTCTGTTTCCCACCTCAAGGGCAAGGGAATGCCGTGACCATCTGTCTGCTCCTCCGCCCCCTTGTAGAATGCTGTTGGCAGAACAAGGGTGACTTCTTACGCCGAAACGTCTTTGGCCGCTGTTTCTGATGAACTTTATTCAAAATTTAAGCAGTGGTTCGGGGTTCAGGACGCTTCGATCACCGAACGCCACAAAGGTGTGTGTGTGTGTGTGTGTGTGTGTGTGTGTGTGTGTGTGTGTGTGTGTGTCATGAAATGTTTGAGGGAGACGTTACAACTAAGACGTTGTGCATCGAAAATAGTCTTTCTCACAGTACTCCAAGGGCCCATGTTCAAGAATGAGTCAAGGAATATATTACTTCCTCCAAAATCAAAATATATCTAACGCCTGAAGTACGACGGTTCTCGCTCTTACGATTAAGAGTCATATGTCATTACTCGCTGGGGTATCACGATGGTTTGCTCACGCACCTAATAGGAATTAATTTTCTTCCTACGCACACAATGCTGCTATATCACGAGAGGTAAGAGTTGTGTCTTACGTATCTGTTTATGTGACTGTAGCGGTTGTGTCTGTATTGTGTGGTGTCATGTCTGTGTTGTTTGATAATGTGAGAAGGTAGACAGATATTGTGTAATTCTGTCCAGTTGGAGCATTAGATGGTCGGAAGTTCGAGCCGGTTAGAGGGCCCTGCCCATAAGGCTCCAAACGTTCACAATTGGGCAGAGATCCCGGGCCTCAGTAGCCAAGGTGGGTTTGGCAAACACGACCAACCAGTAGAAACACTCGTCGTGTGCGGACGGGTATTATATTTCCGAAAGGTAAGCTCACGATGTGTTGTCATGAAGGGCAACAAAAAGGAGCGTACAATATCGACAACAACCTCTGTGCTGTAAAGGAGCCTCCGATCAAATTGGTCAGCTATAAAATGAAATGATACTCCACACCAACACAACTGGCTGTGGGGCCGTATGGCAGTCGACAGTCAGGTCCGTATCCGATCGCTATCTGGTGCGTCTCCAAACACGTCCTCGGCCTGGAATTTGTTGACAGTGATGAGTCCCGCTTGGAAATGAGCCCCAGTTACCAGCGAAGACGTGTCTGGAGTCGCTCCAAACAACAGTGGGATTCCAACCAAACTGCCGCCCGCCAAATGGCTCGACAACTTGGAGTGGTGGTGCCATTTCTTTACATACCAGGACCCTGTAGTTTGTCAATCCGCGGTTTGTCAATCCGCGGTAGCCTTACAGCACAGCGGTACGTGCACGGTATTCTGCGCCCCATTTTGCTTCCCTTCATGGTAAGCCATCCTGAGTTCACATTTCAACAAGATAATGCCCGCACCCACAAGGCAAGAGTTTCTAGCGCTTCTCTTTGTACTTTCTAAATCCTACCTTCGTCATCAAGGTCGCCAGATCTCTCCCCAACTGAGAACGTTTGGAACATTATGGATAGGGCCCTTCAAACAAGCTTGGGATTTTGACGATCTACCGCGCCAGTTGGACAGAATTTGGCACTGTATCCCTCAGGATAACATCCAGCAATTCTCTTAGTTCCAAGCCGAATAATTGCTTACATAAGAGCCAGAAATGGTCGAATGCGATATTGAGTTGCCCAGTTTGTGAAGTTATTTCTCTTGAATAAATATATATATATTTTTAAATTGTAATAGTTTATTTGTCTGTACGTGTACATCACAGTTTCCGTCCCATTCGGGTACTTCCTTCTTCGTGCGTCGTGGCTTTTTTTTTTTTCCTCTTAGAGTCAGTTCATTATCTGCGGACCCAGAAGTAAAATTCTTCTTTAAAATAAATGTAAAAGACTGTGAATTAGGTGTAGCATTCTTTAATGTTTAAAACCAGAGTAATTTATTCCAATGTCAGTCAACCTATCGCTTCGTTTGTGTCTCTGTAAGTAGTAAAATATTCTAACCACACACTGTAATGATAATTTATAAAGGAGGAAAGTAGCTTGAACTTATAAAATTTATAAAGCAGAGTTGCAACAAGTTAAAGCATATAATAATAATTACTTACCAAATCGTTTTACGAAAACTTAATGAACATATTCTTAAAACCCCTGTCTCGTACCACCCACTGTGAAAGTTGGGACGACACTAGTGAGTAATAGGGACCGTGTTGACTACCACTGATTTATACTACAATGTGTGTGTGTGTGTGTGTGTGTGTGTGTGTGTGTGTGTGTGTGTGTGGATTCGAACCGGGAACCTCGGATTCAAGCACCACCGCACAGTGACCGGGATACCAAAATATTACTTTGCACATAACTTCTACCAGTGGAATAGGAAGAGGGAGGAGGCTGGCCATATAAGTAGATCTACACCTACACTCTTCAAGCTACTGTGAAGTGCATGGCAGAAGATGCTTCCCACTGTTGCTTGTATTGGGTTTTCTTACTGTTGTAGCGCGGAAAATAATTACTGCTTTACCGTCGCTGTGCGCAATGTAATTAGCGTAACTGTGCTTTCATTATTCCTAAAGGAGCAATACGTTACAGGATCCATCATCAAACGTTGGTTCTTGAAACTTCGTAACTAATCTATCAACGATAAATTGATGACAATATTCAAGTGTTTCCCTAGCTTGGTTGTTTCAGCGTCTCCGTGACGTTTTCCTATGGGTCGGTCAAACCTGTAGCAATTGGTACTGCCTTTCTTTATATACGTTCAGTATACCAATTCAGTCCCACATACTTTGGTAATTTTATAGGATCAGTCAGAGGAGTATTTGTAATCAATCCCTCTTTAATGATTATACTTCCCAAGTATCCTAACGATAAACCGAAGTCTAACACTTGCTTTACACAGAACTGAGCCTGTCTAATCATTGCATTTCATATTCCCAGTGGCAGCCTGGGTGGCCGAGCGGTTCTAGGCGCTACAGTCCGGAACCGCGTGACAGCTACGGTCACAGGTTCGAATCCTGCCTCGGGCATGGATGTATGTGATGTCCTTAGGTTAGTTAGGTTTAAGTAGTTCTAAGTTCTAGGGGACTGATGACCTTAGAAGTTAAGTCCCATAGTGCTCAGAGCCATTTGAACCAAATTCCCAGTAATTGTTAAACCCAGGTGTTCGTTTGAGTTGACTGGTTCCTACTGTGACTGTCGTCAGAGGATTTCAAGTTCATTGCTTATTTTTAGATTTGCAGAAGGCTTTTGAGCCCATTCCTTACATGATGCTTATCAAATGGCGTGCCCGTGAAATATCGACTATATTCGTGACTTCCTGTCAGAAAGATCGTACTTCTGGGCACCAACAAGTCATCTAGTGGAACTAAAGTGATATTTGGGGTTCCCCGAGGAAATGTTAAAGATCCTCTGCTGTTCTCCGTCTACTTAATTGATTTAGAAGACAATCTCAGCAGCCCTCTTAGATTGTGTTCGTTTACCGTCTAGTACATTCAGCATACGATCAAATCGGATGGCAAAATGACTTAGCAAAGATTTCTGCATGGTGTGATGCGTGACAATTGACTCTCACTAATAAAAAGGTTGATGTCCTCCACGTAAGTACTGAAAGAAATTCTGTTAAATTTCTGTTACACGATAACACAAATTGAAAGACTATCGATTCAACTAATTACCTAGGGACTACATTTATTGACAACTTAAACTGGAACCATCATACAGAAAATCTTTAGGGAAGGTGAATCAAAGACTGCCTATTAACGGCAGAAGCTTTAGTAGTCCAACGAATCAACTAAAGAGACTGTTTGTCCATCCTCTTCTGGGGCATTGCTTCACGTTATGGAACCGTCACCAAACAGGATTGACGGAGGACATCTAAATATTTCAGAGAAGGACAGCTCGTTTTGTTTTCTCACGGAATAGGTTAGAGAGTGTCACGGGTATCATAAGCGAGTTATAGAGTCTTTCGATGCAGCGAGATCATTTCATGAAATTTCAAACATTCTCCCCCGAAAGCCAAAATATATTGTTGACTTCCACCTAAAAACGGTGAAATCCTAATAAAACTGAATAAAACAAGAGAAATCGGAGATATAGGCGTTCATTTTCTCAACGTACTGTTGCTGAGTGTAAAGGTACTGAAATAGTTTGAAACTGGTTGTAAGCACTCTCTGCCAAACAGCAAAGTCTGAACTATAGAGGTATAATGTAGACGTAGTTGTAGACTGATATTGTAGTCCTAGGATACATCTACATCTACATGGATACTCTGAAAATCACATTTAAGTGCCTGGCAGAGGGTTCATCAAACCACCTTCACAATTCTCTATTATTCCAATATCGTATAGAACGCGGCAAGAATGAACACCTATATCTTTCCGTACGAGCTCTGATTTCCCTTATTTTATCGTGGTGATCGTTTCTCCCTACGTAGGTCAGTGTCAACAAAATATTTTCGCATTCGGAGGAGAAAGTTGGTGATTGGAATTTCGTGATAAAATTCCGTCGCAACGACAAACGCCTTTCTTTTAATGATATCCAGCCTGTATTATTTCTGTGACACCCTCTCCCATATTTCGCAATAATACAAAACGTGCAGCCTTTCTTTGATCTTCTTCGATGTACTCCATCAGTCCTATCTGGTAAGCATCCCACACCATGCAGCTGTATTCTAAAACAGGACGGACAAGCGTATATGAAACTTCCTGGCAGATTAAAACTGTGTACCGGACCGAGACTCGAACTCAGGACCTTTGCCTTTCGCGGGCAAGTGCTCTACTAACTTTTTTTTCTTTTTTTTCTAGATTGTTCGTTGAATTTGTTCGTGGCGGACGTCCGATGACGCCTGTTCAGGTTGATCGTTGATTCGTTCACTCAGTTTTCTTTTTGTTACAGAGGGTAACTAAACCCTCTGACCGAACACGCTGAGCTACCGTGCCGGCACCAACTGAGCTACTCAAGCACGACTCACGCACCGTCCTCACAGCTCCAATTCCGCCAGTACCTCGTCTCCTACCTTCCAAACAAAGAAGTCCCGCGAAAGGCAAAGGTCTCGAGTTCGAGTTTCGGTCCTGCACGCAGTTTTAATCTGCCAGGAAGTTTCATATCTGCGCACACTCCGCTGCAGAGTGAAAATCTCATTCTGAAAACATCCCCCAGGCTGTGGCTAAGCCATGTCTCCGCAACATCCTCTCTGATAAAATGTATTTGGGATCATATTAGTGGTCATTAATACGTGATGCGTGCATGTGTTTGAATGTCTGTTGTCGGGTGGAAGCCCATTCTTCCTCGATAGCCAAGTCAGGGAAGGCATAATGTTGAACGCTCTAGTCTGGAGCGATGTCAACGTTTACGTTCCAAAAGTGCTCCATTAGGGTCAGCATCGTTTCCGAACTGTTAGTCTACTGTACACAGTGCTGCATAGTGTGGTCGTGTACTTCCAAATTAAGCATTTTCTGAAGTGCAATGTGGTGATCGCAACATAACCACGAAAAACACCCACTACCTTAAAACCTCCTCTCTACATCAATGTCCGCACTACACATGATGGCAGGTAACGTCACCCTAACTCTTTCTCGAAGCTGGCAAAGGGTATAGCGTTGTTCATCGCTCCACGTCTGTCGTTCCCAGTTATCCGAAGTCCAGTGAAGTCCAGAATGAGACGAGGTACTGAGAGAATTGAAGCTGTGGTGACGGGTCGTGAGTCGTGCTTGGGTAGCTCAGGTGGTATAGCACTTGCCCGCGAAAGGCGAAGGTCCCGAGTTCGAGTCTTATTCCGGCACACAGTTTTAATCTGTCAGGAAGTTTCATTCCAGTGATTTCTCTCTTTGCACCACCTCAAGATTCGCTTAGGGTGACTACAACTGCAGCTATGTGTGACTTATGAGGAGCTGCTCGACTATTGTACCCCATGGTTTACTCGCACATTGTGCTAGCTGGAGTACTGGTAACATTTTGAAACTCACGAGCAATTGCTTCCGCCGATTTTATGCGATATTTCGCAACAGACTTCCACAATACACAACAGTCCCTATCCGTCAACGTGTTAGGGCTGCCTGGTCTCCGTTTGATTGTGGTTGTTCCTTCACATTTGAACTTCACAGTCGCATCACCGACAGTCGACATGGGCATTTTTAGAAGGAATGAAATACCCTTACAGATTTCTTAGGTGGCATCCAATGGAATACCACGTCGACGTCAATGAGCCCTCCTCTGCTGTTACCGCTTCTCTGCTTCCTACAACCACTCCGTGTCCTTTTATACTGGCTGGTCCGCGTCTCGTGACATCTAGTGGTCATTTCGAAATCACACAGAGGTGTCCGTTTACCTTTGATCAGCTAGTGCGTGTCCCCTCCATCACACGCCCTGCCGTGGCTTGCGGAGTGCAGACGTCGATGTGCCGGCCGTGTGAGCTGGCTGTGCGTGGCCCGGGAAGCACGCCCTGTGTAGGTGGAGGCGTGGGCGCAGGTGTGGGAGTGTGAGTAGGCGTGGCTGGCCCCCGGCAACAGGTGGCGGCCCCGGGCTCACCACCTAACGGCCCTCATCGATTGGCTGCCGGTCGAACGCCGAGTGGCCCTGCCTGTCGTGTAGCGTACCGAGGGGCACTTTGGCTCTGCAGCTGGAGCAGCAGGGACATTCGCGTAAACTAACGCCAGCTGCTTACAGATTATACATCACAAGGAAAGGAACTAGAAAACCATCAGGCATATATATTAGGAGGAACAAACATGTAAAGACGATGTAATTCGCGGTTGATCAAGTAAGTAAAGTAAGGTAACATCGTACGGCTGGGAAATCTAGAAGGACAGGTTCAGGCGGCCTAACTGGAAAGATTTTTCCTGTCTTTCGCGCCCAAAGGCACCTTTCCTTTGCGAAGTATAAGGGCTGTATGGAGAAGTGTATCCTTTAAGTGTAGCAGGCTGTAATGATGTGGCCGGCCGCTGTGGCCGAGCGGTTCTAGGCGCTTTAGTCCGGAACAACGCTGCTGCTACGGTCGCAGGTTCGAGTCCTGCCTCGGGCATGGATCTGCGTGATGCCCTTAGGCTAGTTAGGTTTAAGAAGTTCTAAGTCTAGGGGACTGATGACCTCAGATGCTAAGTCCCATAGTGCTTAGAGCCATTTGAACCATTTTTTTGCAATGGTGTGTGCATAGTTTAGTGTCATGTTCGTGTTGGAGACGATGAGAGATGGGAGGGAGTGAAACCCGGTGGCGGCACTCAGCCTACTCCTGTCGAAAAGTAGCAAGGGGGCCGCCAAGATTAACTTACCCCCATACGACGGACGGATCAACATCGAGTGTTTTTGTATGTCCATCCTTGTGATTGGAGGTGTGAGGGACCTCGGCCGTTCACTTATGTAATAAAATGACATACATTCGGCCGTCCTTACGATGTCTTTTATTATATGGCTACCAGTCTCGGTGCTTCAGTGCACCATCTTCAGGCCCTAGCTGACGCTGAGGGTGTTAACTCAATCCGTATCATGATGCATCAGTGGCCAACATCTATAACTGGTTTCCGCAGAATACCGTGATAGCGATGTTGTCTCTCCAACATCTATAACTGGTTTCCGCAGACTACCGTGATAGCGATTTTGTCTCTCCAACCATCAACTATTAATCGAAGCTAGTAGTTGATGGTTGCACCTTCCATCTGTTTGGCCCAATGAAGGATGCACTTCGGGGGAAGCGTACGTGGATGATGAAGTTTTTGATGCAGCAAGACGTTGGCTCCAACCATCAACAATCAACTAAAGTTGATAACTGATGATTTGGAGAACAACAGATGTTGGCCACTGGTGAATCGTGTATAAGGATGGAGTTAACCACCTCAGCTTCAGCTAAGACTTGAAGATTGTGCACTGAAGTACCGAAACTGGTAGCCATATACTAAATGACATCGTACGGACGGGTGTATGTGTTACATTTTATTATATACCATCCAGAGAGTCCCACGCCCTCACTTCATGAGACACTGGAATTTAATCCAGGACACTGGTGCAAAGAGGACTTTAACTACCACCCTTCCTGTCCCCTCTGTCGTAAAGGCAAAGGAAATTGTCAACAGCGCAGGGCGTATTCGGACAGTCACCCATACAAGGACTGGTCTAGCCAGACGGTACGTAACTTCAGTGATCTGATGAGAACCGGTGTATCCACCTCGGACGGCCGTTGCCAAAGATGGTTCAAATGGCTCTAAGCACTATGGGACTTAACATCTGAGGTCATCAGTCCCCTAGACTTCCAAGTACTCAAACCTAACTAACCTAAGGACATCACACACATCCATGCCCGAGACATGATTCGAACCTGAGACCGTAGCAGCCGTGTGGTTCCGGACTGAAGCGCTTAGAACCGCTCGAACACAGCGGCCGGCACGGCCGTTGACAGACGATCTAGTTGTCGTACAAGACAGCGAACATAAATTACAAAGGCCATAATATAAACTAAATGAGAAATCTAAGCTACAGTCTATCTGTAAACAGAACCAAACCCATTCTTATTCACTCAGAACGAACAAAAATTGTCCTCAATAACAAACCGGTAGAACAAGTATACGGATATTAAAAAAAATTAATACTCACCAGCATATACGTGGCACAATAAGGAGAACACTTAAGACACATAACTGAGATTTTGTGAAGTTATGACTGTTTTTTCTGAAAGCAATTTGATTTTATTCAGAATTCCAATACACCATATTATTCCCCACTCTTTTGGCTACAAAACTGTATTTTTCAACATAATTTCCGTTAAATGCGACGGCAGTAAGCTACCTCACTGGGAGGGCCTGTATACCCGCATGGTACCATGCTGCCGCTCGACGTTGGAGCCAACGTATTGCGCATCAGTTACCACCCCATCATCCACCTACTGCTTCAAGGTGCAACAAGGGCTGTAGGGTGTACGAAAAAAAAAAACAGTCCCATGAAGGTTTGTGAGGCCTTGCATTGTCATGGAACGAAGACACTGAAACATTTTTTCTGTTTTCTTAGGCTGTGTACGGCCGTCCGGTACGCGGGATATTGCACAGGTTTGCACGAACTTTGTTGCGGTGATGACAAATGTGTCGCCGAACGACTCACCGTGCTTTCGTTCACTGTCAGATCTCCGTAAAAATTCTGCAAGAACCTATGAATATCTGTGATGCCCTGGTTTTCCACCAAAAGAAACTCAATGACAGCTCTCTGCCTGAAATATACGGAAGAGCCAAAGAAACTAGTACACCTGCCTAATATCGTGTAGGGCCCCCGCGAGTACGCAGAAGCGCCCCAACACGACGTGGCATATACTCGACTAATGTCTGAAGTAATGCTGGAAGGAACTGACACCATGAATCCTGCAGGCTGTCCATCATTCCGTAAGAACGTGGGGGTTTAGAGATCTCTTCTGAACAGCACGTCGTGAGGAGCCCCAGATATGCCCAATAACGTTCACGTCTGGGCAGTTTGGTGACCAGCGGAAATGTTTAAACTCAGAAGAGTGTTCCTGGAGTCACTCTGTTGCAATCCTGAACATGTGAGGCGTCGCATTGTCCTGCTGGAATTGCCCGAGTCCATCTGAAGCACAATGGACACGAATGGATGCAGGTGATCAGACAGGATGCGTACGTACGTGTCACCTGTCACATCTATATCTACATGATTACTCTGCTATTCACAATAAAGTGACTGTCAAAGGGTAAACGAGCACTTAAATTTTTCTGTGCGAGACCTGATTTCTCTTACTTTATCGTGATGATAACTTCTCCCTATATATGGTGGGTGTCAAAAGAATGATTTTGCAATCGGAGGAGAAAACTGGTGATTGAAATTTCATGAGAAGATTCCGTCGCAACGAAAAACGCCTTTGTTTTAATGATGACCACTCCAATTCATGTATCATGTCTGTGGCACTATCTCCTCAATTCAGCCGCCCTTGTTTGTACTTTTCCGCTCTCAACCGCCAGTCCTACCTGAAGCGGATCCCACAACGCACAGCAGTACTCCAGGATAGGGCGGACAAGCGTTGTGTAAGCAGTCTCTTTAATAGACCTGTTGCACCTTCCAAGTGTTCTGCCAATGACTCGCAGTCTTTGGTTTGCTCTACGCACAACATTATCTGTGTTTAGTTCCAGTTTAGGTTATTTGTAATTGTAATCCCTAAGTATTTAGTTGAATTTAAAGCCTTCAGACTTGTGTGAGTTATCGCGTAAACGAAATTTAGTGGATTTCTTTCAGTACTCATGTGAATAACTTCACACTTTTCTTTTTTCAGGGTCAATTGCCACTTTTCGCGCCATACAGATATCTTATCTAAATCATTTTGCAATTCCTTTTGGTCATTTGATGACTCTACAAGGCGGTAAATGACAGAATTTTCTGCAAACAATCTAAGACGGCTACTAAGATTGTCTCTTACATCTTTAATATAGATCAGCAACAATAGAGGGCCTATAACACTTCCTTGGAGAACGTCGGATATTACTTCTGTTTTACTTGATGATTTTCCGTCTATTACTACGAACTGTGACCTTTCAGACAGGAAATCACGAGTCCAGTCGCACAACTGAAGCGATATTCCATAAATACGCAGTTTGGTTAGAATACGCTTGTGAGGAACGGGGGTCGAAAGCCTTCTGGAAATATAAAAATATGGAATCAATTTGACATGTCCTGTCGATAGCACTCATTACTTCATGAGTATAAAGAGCTAGTTGTGTTTCACAAGAACGATATCTTCTGAAACCGTCCTGACTATGTGTTTATAAATCGTTTACTTCGAGGTACTTCATAATGTTCGAATACAGTATATGTTCCAAAGCCCTACTGCAAATCGACGTTAGTGACATGGGCCTGTAATTCAACGGATTACTCCTACTTCCCTTTTTGGGTATTGGTGTGACTTGAGCAATTTTCCAGTCTTTAAGCACGGATCTTTCTGTGAGAGAGTGGTTGTATACAGTTGCTAAATATGGAGATATCAGCATACTCTGAGAGGAACCTGACTGGTATAAAATCTGGACCAGAAGCCTTGCCTTTTTTAAGTGATTTTAGCTGCTTTGCTACACCGAGGATATCTGCTTCTATGTTTCTCATCTTGGCAGTTGTTCTTGATTGGAATTGAGGAATATTTGCTTCGTCTTCTTTCGTTAAGGAGTTTCGGAAAACCGTGTTAGTGGCACTGTCATCAGTGGCTTCACCGTTGTTATCGCGCTTCAGTGCACATCTACATTAAAGACCCTTTTTTATAGGCTACGTATAGCGCCGCCACCTGTCGAAACCTCATGAAACCTCAGGGGCTGAAGCGGGAACATTTCTTAATATCCCACAACAAATTACGCATATTTTCAACCGAAATTGGTCTAGAAAAAAGTGCGTTGCATTACTTATTGAACGCCCTTCGGAAATAAGGCAGAAAGTTTGACGTTGAGCAAATAAAGATTTATGGAAACTACAAACATCAAAAACGAAATACCCAAAATCTGTAAAACGTCGCACTAGGGAAGACAAAATAAAAATGAAGAAATAAGAGAAGAATAAAGAGATGCAACCAGTAACACAAAAGGCAATCCGAAACAAAGAAAAATGGAGAGAACACGTACTTGCTATGTCGCCACAAAGACTTCCTAAAGTATCAAAAGGATTATATACCGTGCGGCAAGAGAATTGTGGGAAAACCGAGGAAGAGATAGACCGGAACAGGCCCCAGGCCTTACGTTGGAGTGAGAGAAGGAGGAGGAGGAGAAGAAGAAGAAGAAGAAGAAGAAGAAGAAGACAGCAAAAATCAAAATAAATATAGCTACTAGAAACGGCTTTGACTACTTAATGCATGAGACTTATTGATAAGAATTACAGGATACGTAAATCTACATTTTTATCGTTGCTGAAGGGCAGCGACTTCGCCTTTCGTTTGAACGTTGTCCATCAGGGAGCCATAAATTCCAAGCCATAAATTCTACAAATAACAGTTCTGCGTGATCTCCAGACGAAGCTGATAATTGAGCCGTACGTAATTTAAAGTTTACAAAAACTGAAGCAAGAATTGTACGTCAAACGTTCAAATTACGCTGCAGGGTTGCTGGAAGCTCTGGAGTAAGAAACAGTTGCTGCACATCCAGGGACGAAGCAGTCTTTCACATAAGTGGCATGGTTAAATATAAGAACATTCGAATACAGGGTTCAGTACAGCGTTCGCACGTACTGTATATCGGCATGACTCACTGAAGGTTGCTGATATTTATATTTTATCCGCCGTATAGTGACTAACTGCACAAGTATATAAAATGAAACCCATTTCGTTAGTATTTTAACAAAGATTCGCCTCTAAATAGTTGCAAAGGCAATGGAAATGCGATGTCAGCACAAAAAAATTGAACAGTCCATTTCCCTTCACTTAACTGTTGCAGTAAAATTTATCCACACAATTTTGATCACTGGCTGATGGCTATGTTGATACAGACTCAATGTATAACATCTATGAGCAAGAATGGAGGACACACATATGGGAGTATGGCGGTTCGCTTTTCCTTTTAGATTAACATCTTACAAATCGTTGAATCGGACGTGCTGGACATGGCGACCCTGTGTCCCGCTCTTGGCCAGGTAGGTGTCCAGACCTAACACCAATCGGCTTTCTTATAAAATAATAATAAGGATTATGTGTTGTTGAAAAAGGATTACGTGTTGCTGAGAGTCCTGGTGCAAGTGTTTCAATAGGGTCCACTTGGGTTACTGTAGTGTCTCTCCTCTACTCCAGAAATACTACCAGGGAGAGGAGATTTCCTCTTTGAACTGGAATGACGTGTCATTTCTGGCGAATTATCACGTAAGTGAAAGCTAAGACATAGGTTAACGGAAGATTGAAATATTCCGTGGCCCCAGTTTTCGGTTTCCAAGCGCGCACTACATCACAAGACCATTTTTTATCTTTTTTTACTCCTCCCTCCCCTACTGCCTTTCATTGCGATCTCCATTGGCCTAGACTTCCTTCAGGAAATATTTCCGGAATTTAAGCAGGGTTTTGTCCATGCAACCGAAGGCTCTATTTAAAACGAACGATTTCACACTGGGTCGTCTGCAGTACACTCGCTCCGTCTGCTGTGGTAACTCCTTCCGCAAAACCAGTTTAATTAAATTTAACTTAATGTAGATCCTGTATACATAACAATAAATGTGAAAGGCCTCTCTAGAGCTTGAATGAAACGAATTTCGCTTCAACAATTTAAAAATCCAGTTGAACCAAGTACGACTTTCATGGGATTAAGTGGAAGATCGTGCCGAAAACAGTTCCATAACTCAAAATCACATTTCTATCGCACTTGCTTCGATGGGTGCACAAATTATTAAATGGCGTGGGATGGATTATCGATTACATGTCGTGTGTGTGTGTGTGTGTGTGTGTGTGTGTGTGTGTGTGTGTGTGTGTGTGTGTGTGTGTGTGTGTGTGCGTGTGCCTAAGAAGTATTGCACAGAACACTTACAAACTGTTTAAATTGTTTGATCTTTCTTACTCATTGTCTGTCATTCTTGTCGATGTACATTAAATATTTATAACAGTTTGCCATCGCCATATTGATTTCGAACAGCCCTGCGTGATTAACTTATATTTCACCACCGCTATCTTTAGATCGCATGATTATGTAAACCTGCTACGTAGGATGTCTCGCCGGGCACTTCTGCTTCCGGCACAACACCAGCGACTAGCGGGTAATCGTTCTCCTGTGCCACAAACACTTCTCCTCCGGGAACAGCAAACGCGCCGAACTACTCTAGTATACAGTGTGTTTGGGAACTTTACTCTCGGTAAACAATAGTACCCTTGTTGACACGGTAGTCTCCAACAGGCGCCACCAGGGGCGCTAGCCTCGCCCGACAGCAATGCATGCATCGACGATAGTGGCGCTGCAATCACGGCACTGTGCTACATCTGCAAGACATGCGCTTACTCAACACCTCTCAGGTATTTCTCCGCCTGATGGTTATTTAAGTCGCTGCACGACCGCTAGCAGGCAGCTTACACTCTCTCAGCAGTCTATCCGTCGCGACTGTCACCGAACTGCCATTGGCCATAATCTGGTGCCAACACTCAGCCGAGCTGTCTCTGAACACCGGAGCAACCACGGATGATACTCAACAGCAGCCACATCGAGAAGGCAGACTTTACGCTCCAAGTCTTCGCCTCCACCATTGCTGGCCGTGCCACACTTAGCTTCACTGGACTCGTATTCCGCTGTGGAATTTCGACTGTGAACCTGTAGTTAGTAGTTACTGTCGACACATACATCACTACGGACATTGGTTTCGTCACACAGATAATCAGGAGGTTTCTTTAGTTGTGTTTATCAGAATCTGTATTATACTGAACTTGGCTTTTATGTGTTACGCTAATAAAGTGTTACATAGACATTACCTGGGAACCATCCATTGTTTGGGTACGTGTCTTACCATTGGCGACTTGGCCTCATCTGTCACAATGCTGCCGCCCTACGCCGGCCGCGTTCAACACTTCACCCGCCGCTCCGTGCTTCACAAACAACATGCAGTTATGGCTGGCCTTCCTTAGAAGGGTGTCGCAACACAAAGGAAGCACCTAAGAAAAACCGTGCAAAATACATCTGGAGAGAGTAAATACATCGATGTGAAGCCTAATATCGTTAGGAAGGACGCAGCGATCTTAACGTCATTTACAGAATACAAATTTCTTACTAGAAAACAGTTTATTATAAAGGGCGATTCATATAAACCTGAACTACATCAAAGAGTTCATTTCCGTCCGACGGCTCGTAAAAATGGGAAAGTTGTTTTAATGGTCTCAGTAGTTCTGAGAAAAATAAGAGTATCGTCCTTTGTTGGCAAGTTAATTATTGTTTCTACGTATGAGGTCCGTTGTCCGGTAAAATGCAGCAATTGATCGCTCGTGCTAGTTCGTTCGTAGCACCGACGGTCGAGGTTTGTGAAGTTTATAAGTGTGTAGTTCGGGCATGGTGACAATAACGAGCGAATCAGTGATTTTTTCGCAGTCTTTAGCTCACAGAAGCTTGAAGTACACACTTCCAGGGCGGGTTTTATTGTGAAAACATACCGGAAGACAGACTGATTGGTTACAACACAATAGACATTCCGGAGACAATTCAGTGTGTGCCGTGTTCCAACAATGACAACAATTTTATCGACTGTAAGCGGGAGACAACTGCTGTTCTAAACAGTGACAGTGGCAAACGTAGACCATCACAGAGTGCAGGAGTTATTGATAATGTTGGAGAATTCTTCAAGGGAATCGTTGCATCGATTGGGCCAAGAGAAAATCATTTCAGTAGGCACATGTCACAGAGCTGCGAAGATACAGGCATCGTGACCATACAGGGTGCACATGGTGCAAACATTGGAAGAAACCAAGAACCAGATCATGAGAAAAGAATGCGTCACCGTCGAAGTTTCAGTGGTTTCTTATCCAGCGTCCAGACATTCTATCCATGCTTTCCCTGAAACTCTCTACATTCTCTGGTTCTGTCAGTTTATCCAGGTCCCATCTCATTAAATTCCCGCCTCTTTGCAGTGTCTTCAGTTTTAATCTACAGTTCATAACCAGTAGATTGTGGTCAGAGTCCACATCTGCCCCTGGAAATGTCTTACAATTTAAAACCTGGTTCCTAAATCTCTGTCCTACCATTATAAAATCTACCTGAAACTTTTCAGTATCTCCAGGCTTCTTCCATGTATACAACCTCCTTTTATGATTTTTCAACCAAGTGTTGCTCTATGCAAAATTCTACCAGGCGGCTTCCTCTTTCATTCCTTACCCCCAATCCATATTCACCTACTACTTTTCCTTCTCTTCCTTTTCCTACTATCGAATTCCAGTCACCCATGACTTTTAAATTTTCGTCTCCCTTCACTATCTGAATGATTTCTTTTATCTCATCATACATTTAATCAATCTCTTCGTCATCTGCGGAGCTCGTCGGTATATAAACTTGTACTACTGTGGTAGGTGTGGGCTTGGTGTCTATCTTGGCCACAATAATGCGTTCACTATGCTGTTTGTAGTAGCTTACTCGCATTCCTATTTTTTTATTCATTATTAAACCTACTCCTGCATTACCCCTATTTGATTTTGTATTTATAACCCTTTATTCACCTGACCAGAAGTCTTGTTCCTCCTGCCACCGAACTTCACTAATTCCCACTATATCTAACTTTAACCTATCCATTTCCCTTTTTAAATTTCCTAACCTACCTGCCCGATTAAGGGATCTGACATTCCACGCTCCGACCCATAGAATGCTAGTTTTCTTTCTCCTGATAACAACGTCCTCCTGAGTAGTCCCCACCCAGAGATCCGTATGAGGATTCTTTTACCTCCGAAATATTTTACCCAAGAGGACACCATCATCATTTAACCATACAGTAAAGCTGTGTGCCCTCGGGAAAAAATACGGCTGTAGTTTCCCCTTGCGTTCAGCCGTTCGCAGTACCAGCACAGCACGGCCGTTTCGGTTAGTGTTACAAGGCCAGATCAGTCAATCATCCAGACTGTTGCCCCTGCAACTACTGAAAATGCTGCTGCCCCTCTTCGGGAACCACACGTTTGTCTGTCCTCTCAACAGATACCCCTACGTTGTGGTTGCACCTACGTTACGGCTATCTGTATCGCTGAGGCACGCATACATATTATGTGTCTTTAATGCAGTGATTTCCATTGCCTTCTGCATCCCCATACCGTTCACCATTGCTGGTTCTTTCGCCTTTTAGAGCAGCTTCACTCACCAGAGATCAAGAGAGTACCGTGAAACTCAATCCGTTCCTGTACTCTCTTTGCAAAGCCGTTGACAGAGCGAGGGTCACTTCTTATGCTTGAAGTCTTCGGCCGCCATTGCTGATGATTGTTATTCAGAATATAGAGAGTGGTGGGACCGAGAGCGCTTTGATTACTAGTCAAAGACATTATCCATAGACCACGGGCAACAAAAGAAATATTTCAGTGGATCGACGGAAGAAGAGGTACAAAAATCCTCAGATAAATTCGGGAATACAGAAATAAAGGTCACTTAGTAATGAGACAAGCAGGAAATGCAGAGAACCTAAGGCGAAATGGTTGCATGAAAAATGTGAAAAATCGAAAAAGAAGTGACTGTCAGATGGAGTGACTCAGCACATAGAAAAATCAAAACAATCTTCTATAAAATTAAAAGCGAGGGCGGTACCATTAAAAGTGCAATGGGAATTCGACTATTACATGCAGGCGACACCGCGGGTAGGCGGGAAGAGTACTTTGAAGGCTTCTGTGAGGGGGAGGACTTGTCTGCTGGCGTGATAGAGAAAGATGAACAACCTGGCAACAAAATGGCCGCCCACCTGTTGCCAGGGCTGTTTCGACTACGTTGCAGAAGTTTCGATGGGAAGGAAGCCCTCACTCGTCCTCCATAAAGTACTGTTCTCTCCCCATGCGATATCAATATTTTTGGAGCCCAGAAGAAACACCTTCGTGGCCCTCGATTTGCTGTGGACGAAAATTGTGCCCTCGGTACAATCATGGTTCCGTTGGCAACCGCAAACATATTTCAATCAAGCTATTGACCATATCATGTCTCAGTGAGATAAATGTATTAACAGTTATGGAGATTACCTTCGAAATAATAAACAGTTTACTTATTTTTTTACAACTGTCTATTTTTATTTGACTGTTTCTTATAGTTAGAAAAGTTTACGAACAGTGTTTTTCTGTCTGTTTTAAATGCCAAGATGATTTCCTGATTAGTCTAAAAGGGTTATCCTTGTCTGATTCCATTATCAAGACATAATAAATATTATTTTCAAAATTAAGATAGCTTTTTCCACAAACTTGACCATGACAAGCCTTACACCTATGGAGAGCTTAATTCTAAATCGCAAAAACGAAAACGTAATCCTATTGTAAATAAGTACTAGAACTGTATCTCGGATGTAAGGTGTCCGATCAGGAAAAGGAGGTGCTCCATACATAAGTAATACATTTCTCTTAAGTTAAAAAGTCCACGTCACACGTCCTTTGCTGTTCCCACGATTTGGAGAGAGAAACAGCCTACACAACAGATTGTTATTTTTGTCTGACAAAAATGTATGGAATAGCGCCGGAAACTAAAACTGTGGAATATTCTTATTTACCATCTGCTATAATTCCTATACTTCGCAGTAAAGGATTGTCTACCCAGAGGCTCCTGACAGTTGACAATTAGTGAAGAATACAGAGGCGAACATCCGAAAGAATGCCACTGTGAATCATACGAGTCACATTTTTTGTCTCAAGAGGATATCAACGATTTTGTTCGTAATTTAAATCTAAGCCTTCAAATTCGGGAATGTAACGATGGAATCTTCTTCTTTGCGATAGAAATATTTATCGTGAGCGCAATGATATTTTTTCTGAATATTTCTCCAAGTAAGGCGGCATGCTTTTTTGTCATTATATCTAGTCCTTTGGGATATTCTTGGCCGTGATTTCAGTTAACATGACTGGCGCTTGTTCATAGACTCCAGCAAAGCTAGTCTGAAAGCAGTATTTCTTCTTAATGGTCACGAGTTTACTTAATTTCTGATCGCTCATGCAGTTGTTCTGAAGGAGTCGTATAAGAACTCTAAACTTCTACTCGTAGTTATCTAGTATTGGAAATACAAATGGCTTTTATGTGGACATCTCAAGGTAATTGCAGTTCTCCTTCACTCATGCAGCTCGGTTACATAAAACGCATAGGACAGCAGAAACAGAAAGAAACACTATTATGGGGAAAATGGCCTGCTGGGAATAAACTACTGCCTGGACAGAAGAATGTGGTGAACAATCCTCATGTTGATCCCAAAAATGTGTATTCACCATCACTGCACACTAAACCACGTCTCCTCAGAAACTTTGAGAGAGCCGTAAATAAAACTTCACTTGGACTCACGTACAGAAGCATCCAAGGTTCAGAGAACCTAAGATAAAGGAAGGAACATTCGTAGGACAGCAGCTTAACGCCTTAAGAATAGTTCTTTGAATTGTAGAGTGATGTTGAAAGACTGGACACTTTCACAACTACACCAAGAAGAAATGCAGATGAGAAACAGGTATTCATTGCACAAATATACTATACTAGAACTGACATGTGATTACATTTTCACGCAGTTTGGGTGCATAGATCCTGAGAAATCACTACGCAGAACAACCACCTCTGGCCGTAATAACGGCATTGATACGCCTGGGCATTGAGTCAAACAGAGCTTGAACGGCGTGTACAGATACAGCTGCCCATGCAGCTTCAACACAATACCACAGTTCATCAAGAGTAGTGATTGGCGTATTGCGACGAGCCAGTTGCTCGGCCACCATTGACCAGACGTTTTCAGTTGGTGAGAGATACGGAGAATGTGCTGGCGAGGGCAGCAGTCGAACATTTTCTGTATCCGGAAAGGCCCGTACAGGACCTGCAACATGCCGTCGTGCATTATCCTGCTGAAATGTAGGGTTTCGCAGGGATCGAATCAAGGGTAGAGCCACGGGACGTAACACATCTGAAATGTAACGTCCACTGTTCAATGTGCCGTCAATGCGAACAAGAAATGACCGAGACGTGTAACCAATGGAACCCCATACCATCACGCCGGGTGAAACGCCAGTATGGCGATAACGAATACACGCTTCCAATGTGCGTGCATCGCGATGTCGCCAAACACGGATGCGACCATCATGATGTTGTAAACAGAACATGGATTCATCCGAAAAAAATGATGTTTTGCCGTTCATACACCCAGGTTCGTCGTCGAGTGCACCATCGCAGGCGCTCCTTTCTGCAGGGTAACCGCAGCCATGGTCTCCGAGCTGATAGGCCATGCTGCTGCAATCGTCGTCGAACTGTTCGTGCAGATGGTTGTTGTCTTGCAAACGTTCCCATCTGTTGACTCAGGGATCGAGGCGTGGCTGCACGATCCGTTACAGCCATGCGGATGTCTGTCACCTCGACTGCTAGTGATACGACACCGTTGGGATCCAGCACGGCGTTCCGTATTACCTTCCTGAACCCACTGATTCCATATTCTGCTAACAGTCATTGGATCTCGACCAACGCGAGCAGCAATGTCGCGGTACGATAAACCGCAATCGCGATAGGCTACAATCCGACCTTCATCAAAGTCGGAAACGTGATGGTACGCATTTCTCCTCCTTACACGAGGCATCACAACAACGTTTCACCAGGCAACGCCGGTCCACTGCTGTTTGTGTATAAGAAATCGGTTGGAAGCTTTCCTCATGTCAGCACGTTGTAGGTGTCGCCACCGGCCCCAACCTTGTGTGAATGCTCTGAAAAGCTAATCCTTTGCATATCACAGCATCTTCTTCCTGTCGGTTAAATTTCGCGTCTGTAGCACGTCATCTTCGTGGTGTAGCAATTTTAATCACCAGTAGTGTAACTACTGAGATCACGTCACCTTATGGGATGTAACATGTCACTTAAAGTTATTTGTTGAATAATAATTTGGGCTTACTTCTGGATAATCTTGCCGCCGTTGGTGACTAAAATGGAGAGTGTCTCCACCAGGACATTTCTCAAGCGGAAACCAGTTATCAGAGGAAATCTAGTACCACAATGTTTTCCAACTACTGTACGTCTTTACTGCTTACTGACGTTCATGAAATAAAGAACAGGAGGAAATGTAGAGAATACATTTTAAGTGTGATTCTTTTTTACTACTTTTTGCTAACATGTGACTCGTTTCTTCGATTGTTTACGGTAGTCTATTTGCGATTGTCTCATTTTGTCAGATACGCATAATAATAGGTTGCCGTAAGCAGTTAGGAGAATTTATTACATGTAAAACAAGAACGGAAGAGAAATTCTAAAATTATATTTGAATTTCTGATCCAGAAACTTCGTAGACTGTTCCTCCCTCGCGTCGATATTGTCATTTGCGTCACGAGTAGTATGTTGGTGAAGTTCAGTTTGAATATAAATGCTGCACTGCAGTTACTGATGTTCTGAACACACCACCCAAGTAACTAATCACGTGTAAAAAGTGTTTCTTGAATTTTTCACGAACTCTGTACACCCAAAGTGAAATTTCGTTTTTCTTCTACCTAAAGCAAGGTGAATATCTGATGGAGGATTTTTCATCCTGCTGACACAGAATTAGTCCTATTTCAAACTGTTGCTGTGATAAAAATACTTCGTGGAAAACGCTTTTATGGATACTTGGCATCGTTCTTTTGTCAGCGAAGTCGATAGTTCCCACCCACTGTGGTTCCTGGGAGAAGCTGCTTTTTGCAGATGATGCTATTGTATGCAGATTAATCTGAACACAATTGCAGCCAAATGCAGGAAGATCTTCAGAGGATCAACACTTGGTGCAGGGAGTGGAAATTGACTCTCAAGATAAACGAATGCACCGTATTATGCATAAATAGGCAGAAAGACACACTATTGTCTGTTTACACGACTCCAGACTGATCACTGGAAGCGCAAGGAACCTTACCAGCAAGCTTTCTTCCCGTAAACCGTTCGCGGCTAGAACAAGAAGAGGCGAAAGTGATAGTGTAACAAAATACCGTACGCCACACACTGTGTAATGGCTTACGTAATAAAGAAGCAGATGCAGATGTAAATGTAGATGTGATGTACATGTAGAAGCATAGCTCTGACAACACTGGTACCGGTTCTCGACGGATAGTTTCGTGACGGATTTGCTCGTACAGTAGCCTTTCGAGTGTTTTGATTCCTCATTTAATAACTTAGGCCAGCCAGAGCAATTTCCTTCCCAGGCAAATCCAATTTACCATCAAGTACCTGCGCCTACCCTAAGAACTCATTCATTGCGGGCTGATGAATAAATATTAGGTAAAGCATGGAATCCGACGGTATATTTGATCACTTCGTAAGGAAGTCGCTACAGTATAACATATATGGATCTATCGTCTAATCACAGACTCAGTTCATACAAAACTCTTCGCCACCGAACAACATCTCTGGCCCCCTGTGTTTTTAATGGCCAAAAGCACACCGACGCTGCTTTCATGTTTTAAATGCAGTGCTGTAACGTCAGTCTTTCACCTCACTCAGAAGGCGAAAGGAAGATGAACGCCCGAAGTATCAATTCAAGAAATAGAGTGCCTGTGGCTGCACGCCCCAAATCAAATGGACCAGTTTATACGCAACGAAAAAAAATGATGATTCACAAATAATTTCATGTCTGACATACGGAAGGTGTTACAAAATATTTTTACGAGACAGTGGAAAAACAACATACTTATATTTATGGACATCCCACAGTCTTGTTCATCGTGCTTATGTGCTATATTAGGAAGTGGTGCGGGAGGCATAAAGTGGCCATGAACACTACAGCTAAAAATTTCCGGACTATGAATAGTAGTTTTAACATGGCGAATGTCTTTGTTGTATTATCTAAAAATTTACTAAACAACAATGTGAATGAGTTTTTACAAAGTACCATAGCATCCTAGGTGGTGCCTGTTATTTCACTCCTAGGTCAGGCACGAAAAATGACAAAATGTACCACTGAAACAGACACACGGTTAAGTTAGGTATGCCACGGGTTCGAACCTCGAACCAGGTGCAGCAAGTGAAATTGACACCATCAGCTTTAACAATACGAGACTTTTGATTTTAGAATATATACACGAACACTCACGCACGCACACACACACACACACACACGCACACAGCGAGGGAGACAGCGAGAGAAAGAGAGAGTCAGGGCGTGAGTGAATGTGAGTGTGAGTGAAAGACGAGTGAAGAGATGAAGTTGGATGAAGAGGTCGAGTACGAGCTTGGAGCGGGGAGGAGGGTGGGAGGAAAGGGAGGAGAGGGAAAGAGATGGATAGAGAGAGACGAAGGGAGGATATGAAATGAACACCTCACGGGAAAGATCTGTGATTCATTTGCGACTTAGCTTGGATATTATTGTTAGACGTAAGTCGAAAAGCTTTCATTTCATTGTAAGGCCCTCGGCTGAAGCATACACTATGTGATCAAAAGTATACGGACACCTCCAAAAACATACGTTTTTCATTCTAGGTCCATTGTGCTGCCTGGTACTCCATATCAGCGACCTCAGTAGTCATTAGATGTCGTGAGAGAGCAGAATGGGGTGCTCCGTGGAACTCACGGACTTTGAACGTTCTCAGGTGATTTGGTGTCACTTTTGTCATACGTCTGTACGCGAGATTTCCACATTCCTAAACATCTCTAGGTCCACTGTTTACGATGTGACAGTGAAGTGGAAACGTGAAGGGACGCGTGCAGCAAAAAAGCGTACAGGCCGACCTCATCTGTTGACTGACAGAGACCGCCGACAGTTTAAGAGGGTCGTAATGTGTAATAGGCAGACATCTATCCAGGCCATCACACAGGAATTCCAAACTGCATCAGAATCCACTGCAAATACTATGACAGTTAGGTGGGAGTTGAGAAAACTTGGATTTCATGATCGAGCGGCTGCTCATAAGCCACACATCACGCCTGTAAACGCCAAACGACGCCTCGCTTGGTGTAAGGAGAGTAAACATTAGACGAATGAACAGTGTAAAAACATTGTGTGGAGTGACGAATCACGATACACAATGTGGCGATCCGATGGCAGGGTGTGGGTATGGCGAATGTCGGTGAACGTCATCTGCCAGCGTCTGTAGTGCCAACAGTAAAATTCGGATGCTGTGGTGTTATGGTCGTGTTTTTCATGGTGGGGGCTTGCACAGTTTGTTGTTTTGCGTGGCACTATCACAGCATAGGCCTACATTGATGTTTTAAACACCTTCTAGCTTCTCACTGTTGAAGACCATCTTTCAACACGATCGAGCGCCTGTTCATAATGCACGGCCTCTGGCGGAGTGGTTACACGACAATAACATCTCTGTAATGGACTGGCCTGCACAGAGTCCTGACCTGATTCCTATATAACACCTTTGGGATGTTTTGAAACGCCGACTTCGTGCCAGGCCCCACCGACCGACATCGATACCTCTCCTCAATGCAGCACTCGGTGAAGAATGAGTTGCCATTCCCCAAGAAACCTTCCAGCACCTGAATGAACGTATGCCTGCCAGAGTGGAAGCTGTCATCAAGGCTAAGGGTGGGCAAACACCATACTGAATCCAGCATTACCGATGGAGGGCGCCACCAACTTGTAAGTCATTTTCAGCCAGGTGTCCGGATACTTTTGATCACATAGCGTATATCATCTTCGGGAATGCGTGATATGCGTGAAGCCCGTCACAGTGTAAAGACGAAATGCAAGAAATTTGAGAAATATCACAATGTAATTCATTATGGTAGGAAAGGGCCAAAAACGGGAAAATGTATTGTTAGGCGAGTGTTTTGTTCGCGGAGTTAATACATTGCGAGTAATAAACATAGCCGGAGAGATCACTGCGTTCAGAAATACTTGCTGCTGCAGCGCGTGTGAAGTTGAGTAGCTCTTTTGTAAGCGCAGCTGGACCGTGCCTCTGCCCTGATCAAAGAGCCGGGAAGTCGGTTGTTTACAGCCACGGCTCCTGTGACGCATGCTTTTGAGCGACAGAGGTTAACATGTTATTACGTTGTTACGTCTGCTTGTCTACATCGTAAACACGCGCCTCTGTAAGCTCTTTCCCGATGCTTTACGAGCAACAGCCGTCACGATTGTGAAACAGGGCACTTTATTTCTGATTGCCCAGCGAATTGGAAGAGAATTAGCCGGCCTACAAGCTATACATCTGCTGCAATTCTTTTAAGTGCCTTGTGAGACACAAAAATGTGAACAAGTACTTCATACGTTTGTTTTCAAATTCTACTCATTGGCGCCCCCAGAATTTCATGTAACTTACTTTCAAGGGATTGGCACGTCTACAAACACAAGCCGTAATAACGTTTGGAGATGTCCTTTAGTCTTTTTTCCAATCTATTCCTACGCTATACACGTAAACACACTGGATAAAAAGAGACAATACAATAACAGCGTTTAGCAACACTTCTAGTAGTGATAATTCGCTGAGAAAAGAAGTCCAGACGTTTCTTCTGGTACGGCGTATTCAGATGAAGCAACTCATTGATTAGACCCCGCAGAGATATCAAATTGTGGGAATGCTGATTGCTGTTACAAGTAGTCGCAAACATTAATAGACAGGATGAATATTCAGTAATCTGGTGAGTCGAACGAAGTGCGACGTGGTGCCAGTGTGTTCGTCAATCAAGGATGTAAGCACACAGCCCTGTGAAGTCGGCTGTTATCATCCTGGATCAGGGTACAAGGTGTTACTGAATTGTGAACCCTCTCGATCCGCACGTGGACCACTCTGACTCAGACTGAGACGTAATTTGACCAACTGTTTGCAGTTGCAAAGACTGGGGAAGTAATGGTCCTGACAAATGAGTCGCGAGTGTGAGCCTTGCCAGAATTACTACACTCTAAGTCAAAATAGAACGAAGCACAATGAAGGAATTACCCGAATGGCGCGAAATCGGTAGATGTGATGCACATTTATAGACAAACAAATGAGTACAGTTGGAGAAAAGCTGGATGATTTATTCAAGAGAAAGAGTTTCACAAATTGAGCTTGTGAATAACGCGTTAGTCCACCTATGGCCCTTATGCAAGAAGTTATTCGGCTTGGTATTAATTGACATAGTTGTTGGATATTATCCCGAGCGGTTAACGCTTTAAATCGTCAAAATCCTGAGCTGATTGGAAGGCCCAGTCCATAATGCTCCAAACGTTCTCTGCTGTGGTGAGATCTTAGAGCTTGCTGGCCAAGGCAGGGTTTGGCAAGCACGAATACACGCAATAGAAACACTCGTCATGTGATGGCGGGCGTTATCTTGCTGAAATGTAAGTCCAAGATACCTTGTCATGAGGGCTGCTAAAGAGGGTGTAGAATATACAGTAAGGCAGGGTTTGGCAATCACGAAGACAAGCAGTACAAACACCCGCCATCTGAGGGCGGGCATTATCTTACTGAAATGTAGCCCAAAGATACCTTATCATGAAGGGGACCGAAACAGGGTGCAGAATATACCGTCGACGTACCGCTGTGCTGTAAGGGTGCGCGGATGACAACCAAAGAGCTTCTGCTACGAAAAGAAATGGCACCCCGGACCATCACTCTAGATTTTCGGGACGCATGACTGCGACAGTCAGGTTGGTATCCCCAGACACTTCTTCGGCCTGGAATCTCATTGGAGTTGATTGTTTTCAGTGATGAATCCTCCATGGTAACCCATCCTGAGCTTACATTTTAGCAAAATACTGACCGCCCGCACGCAGCAAGAGCCTCTGCTTCTCTTCGTTCGTGTCAAAACCTACCTTGTTATCAAGGAAGCCGGAACTCTACCCGATTAAGAACCTTTGGAGCATTATGTGCATGGCCTTCAACCAGCGAGGGCTTTTGAGGATATAAAGCGCCAATTGGACAGAATTTGGTACGATATCCTTCAGGAGGACATCCAAGAACTCTGTCAATCAATGCTAAGGGCCAGAGGTGGATCAGTATGTTACTGACGCTCAACTTGTCAAGCGCTTTTTCTCAAATAAATCATCCAATTTTTCTGAAAGTGTAATCATTATTTGTCTTTACATGTACATCATATCTACCGATTTCTGTCTCATTCAGATAATTCCATCGTGGAGCGTCGGCTTTCTTTCCGTAGAGTGTAGCAGAGGAATTAAGGGATTTATTTAACTACCAAAATTAATGGAAATGAGCGTTTGGCGTCATTGGCCGGGAGGCCCCTTACGGGGCAGGTCCCGCCGCCTTGGTGCAGGTCTTATTACATTCGACGCCATATTGGGCGACCTGCGCTCCGGATGGGGATGAAATGTTGATGAAGACAACACAATACCCAGTCTCTGAGCGGAGAAAATCCCCGACCCAGCCGGGAATTGAACCCGGGCTCCAGAGGACGGCAGTCCGTCACGCCGACCACTGAGCTATCGAGGCGGACAACAAAATTAATGACGGGTGCACTTTGACCAGCCTTTATTGATATAAAATTCAAGAGGAAAACCAAAACTTGATTTGTAGGAAATGTCCACTTCAAACCAAAAATTGAGAGACAAATTGTATCACAGAATCTGCACAGTATTCACTTGTAACAAACCAATACTTACTGGCAAAGTCTGCAGGAAGGGCCAGGGATACTAACTCGTGTTCAACCGGAAGAAATTACACTATTTGGAGATGGACATGATGACTACATCGATCTTAGCATGCAAAAGGAAAACAGTACAAGAACCCCAAATATATGAGTCCCGAGCCATCCGCCACTCATAACGTAATTCTGCGAAGGTGCGCTGGTGGGAGGTTTCAATCCATCGACTCACGCCGAGATGTGAACGGCGTGCAGTGTGCGGTAGACGAAGACACCATCGATTCCTCCCCGCCCTCCCCCTCATAAAAAAACAGCGCCTCATCGTCGCACAGTGTGGGGGAGGTCTGTGCCGTGGCGCTGCTGATGGAATTGGTTGTGGCGCGAAGGCAACCAACACGCCTCCCGACATTCGCCTGATGAATCACTGGCTCCATCCATCAAAATACTGGAGGTAGGATGTCCTTCCAATGCCGCAAGTGTGTGCAGTATTGCCGCTATTGAGGAAGCCAAGGGCTGAACAGCTGGTGAGATTCGATGTCCGTGACAGATGTAGCTGTGAACGGCGGCTCCCGCGAACAGGGTCGACCTCTTATGGCAGAGTCGTCTGCGGCAAAAGTCAGCGCACCAGTAGAGACTGTTCGAGGGCAGCAGTTTAGGTTGCAGGCAGCGTTTGTGAAAACGAAAATCTACGACAGGATCACAATAGTAACGAAACCGAAGATGGTTTTGGTGCCGTCTTTGGGCCTCATTTGCCGTGAGTGGTATAATGAGCTTGGTCAGTCGTCTTAGTGACGACACCAGATTACTAGTTGTGAGGCTTGTTATTGACCCAACGGGAAACTTTGTCCCCCGTATGGATGGTCTGAAGCAGGTGTCAAGAGTGAAATAAATGCAGCAGTGTGTGGTGGCGACGACCACGTAAAATATGTGACACAAATGGCCGCAACTTTTGATTGCATTTACTTAAAAGATTCCATTTTTTACATCACCAAGGAACCTTTGACCTCGGTATGAAACGCAAATTTCAACTTGATACGTCTATCCGTTCCTAAGAAAAAGGGTTTTTTAATAGTCGGCCAGACAGACAGAAAGATACACAGACGGACAACAAAGTGATCCTATAAGGGTTCTGTTTATACCGACTGAGGTAGGGAACACTAAAAATGACGCTATTGCAAATTTTTAACTGTTGTTGTAACACATTATAAAAATATTGTGCAAATACTTTTTGACTCACCTTCACAAAAATAATTCTAATTCTCCGGTTCCAACCAAAGTTAGACGTAGCTTCCCGCTGATTATCGGCAGATTCCAGAACTGTCTATTTCTACTCAGTACGTAATACCCTCAATAGGGAACTCATTTGCTTCTCTCCTCGCTGCCTGAGATTTGACGGAAATGAACCGAGGGTTCTAAAACGGCCCAAAAATTTCTCGTTTGAATCTACACCACAGAGATGTATAACCCCAACCGAAAAAGGAAACTGCGTTAGTTACCGAAATATTGTGCATAAAACCTTCAACTCGAACGAAAACTCGAAAACGTACCACGTTCTGTCTGTATATTGCTATAATGGATGGCGCAGATAACATGGGAACTTTTCTAGTTGGACATCGGTATGTATGCGACAGCGTGTGTACCAGTATCTCCCAAAACGCCGCGCATGAGAAAAGGATTCTTCCAACGCCCTTACCTAGATTTCTGTTGGTGATAGAAAGTGATGGTCGAATATTCTGTATAGCTCTTGCACTAGGGATGATTAGCATAGCCAACAGAAGGATTGCCTTAATGTCACTATTCTACACTACAGGGTCAAAGTATAACCATTACTCTACTGCTTAGGCAAACGGAGCAAATCGGTTGGTTATTTTTGCACATGATATGGTCTATGGTGGGACTGATCGGACTTGTGGAGACGACATCATTTCATGGGCGGTTCCTCGTAAAACCCCACAAAAATCTTTGTTTTACTACACATTCGCCTCACCAACAGGCCAAAGTCGAGCCGAGAATTCCATGACGGTTATGCACAGAAAATGGCTGAAATATTTACGATATAATCTTAAGACTCCTATCCCGAACAACCTTGAAAAGTTTCTTGATGGCTTTATCCGATTCGAAGATAAAGACGTTTAAACTTACCCTAACTCTACACGTAAAATCCTGCATGAGGCGAAATCTAAATAATAAACAACTGCAGTAACTTTCTGAAATTTTAACGGATATTCTCTAAGCATTTGTGTAGGAGCTCCATCTCCTCGTTTCCAAAAACTTTTGCCCGTTATCGAGAAACGCCCAAGAACTTTTTTTCTAAAACCCAGCCATGGATTCCAAGACGGCTATGCACAGAAAATGGCTATAATTTATATTATGTACTCCTAAGATCCCGATCCTGAACAGTCTTGAAAATTTTCCTCATGTCTTTTTCCAAAATACGGAGGTTCAAAGTTACCCTGCTTATACAAGTGAAATAGCCACGGAAAACCAGCTGTGAGGCGAAAACGTAGTTTATGAAGTGACGTAGCACGGACAAACATCCTGTAAAGTGTCTCCGTTATCATCTGAGAACCGCATCTTGCAATACTGAAGCACATCCAAAGGTTTTTTGCACGTGAATTCGGTTTGAGGTAGGTAAATTATCTAAATTTTGCTAACCAAGATATTCCTTTTCATATGCGTAACATGCCCTCCTGCAGCAGGGAAAGAAAAAAGCTGGTACTTTACTTTTCAGTTAGAGCCTTTAAATAAACAAGAACATAGTTGTATTTTTTGTGGTCCGATAGGAGCATTTCTCCTCTGTAATATCCAGACCCAACAATGAGCTTCATCTTTTCGATCTCAAAGCACTGAGGCCGGAAAGTACAATCATTTATACTCAGTTGCAGGCTGTCCCCAGTCAATTTAAACAACGTTAGAAGTCTTCTTCTACATTTCAAGTCAGTTGCACACTGAATTTTCAAGTGAACTTGAATTGGCAGTTTAATGGAAAAATGTCCAAATTCAGT